>NC_073635.1:56990303-57293333 GCF_029407905.1 Bubalus kerabau
ATTTTCAATGAACAGATATCTCAGGATAATTATTTCAGTGCTTTTCTATGTATGGGAAGATGCAAAAATCTGGGTTCATTAAAATTCTTTCTGAGATATGCATCTAACTCTCCATAGGGGTGTTTACCCAAAGCAGAGAATGCCACATCCTGAATTCCTCTCGGTGTACAGTGTCCTTCAGCAAATGCAATAATAGCTAATGGCTAAATCCTTGTAGCTCTAGGTGATGAGCAACAATGTTCATTTTACTTTGTTTACAATACATTCCTTTTAGAAGTTGGTATTAGGCCAAGTTTTATTCTCAAAAAATACCTCGGGATTAACTATGAATAAAATAACAACAAAAGAATCACTATTTGTTATTTCTCCCTTATTCGTGACTCCAGCACCTCTCTAAGTGATTGCACTAACAAGATCATCTTTACTTGCTGCTCATTCAACTCTCCTCATTCTTTTGGTTTGGTGTTTGTGATCATTCCATAAGCATAACTTATCAAACATAAAAATACATAGAATTGTACATACATACCCACAGATAAGAAGACACTGTATATTAATAACTAGGTAAATGCATAATATAATAAATAAGAGCTCCTGTGTTTTTTCAAATGCAATTAAATAAATAACACAATTTTCCCCATAGAAGTCAGAAGATGTTGCCTAGGTATCTAAACAGTTCATGAAATGTATCACAAAGGACTTATTTTTAAGCTGAATTATGAGTACTCTAGGCATTTTTAAAAAAATATAGTCTACTACTACTGAGGTTTAGAATATAAGGAGAAAGGGGAGCATTCAAGGACAGGGAGATAAGAAGCAATAATGAGCTATAGGCCATAATTCTTAAAGTCTTATATGGGAGGAGACAAGACAAACCACCGCCCCAAGATTAAAGAGACATGAAAATACAGGAAATCACATGTACTGCAGCAGAGACTCATGAGTGAAAACTGCTGTGGCAACCGACGCCCAGGAAGAAAATGGGAACTATATTTGACAAATTGCTGAATGCTCAGTGAGATTATCTCTGAGAGTTAAAACTACAGGGTACCCCAGTCTTAGAGAGAATCCCACAATATTTACCTCCAGGAGCTCAACCAGATGCCTACAGTAAATATAAAAGTCTCATCTTGCTTCTGGCAGGGAGGAGAGAAAAGGAACCAAGGTGACAGTCTCCAGAGCCCTCTGTTCTTAACTGGACCTGCCTTGAACAGGGAAACTAGTTAACCAGAGTCTAATGTCCTGGGCTATTATCAGAGCCTAACTGATATGGGAGGACAAAAGATATAAAAGAAATCTCTATACTTTCCCCTTAATTTTGCCATCAATTCGATTAAAAATAGTCTTAATAAATAATAAGAAAAAAAGTCTACCTGCCACATTAGAAAACTTGCATTTTATTCTATAATTAGTGTTTAGGAGAGAATTACTTTTTCAGAATATTAAAGTAATATATTTCTTTGAGAAAGTCAAGCAATACAGAAGTTATACATAAGCTTGTGCCCTCCTCTTCCTACAAAATGGTGAATTAGAAATTCTTAAAACCTTCACTGGAAATAAAGTTTCTGATGGGCAGGATAATGAACATAAATAAAATCAATTTATGTTCACAGATACATAAGATAAATCTAGTGCTAAAAGAGAAAGAGGAAGCATAATTCCACAGTGATAAGCTTGAACTAAAACCCACAATATGTCAAAGGTGTATGGTGATACCAGGAACATACAGCCTTAATGTGAAAAGCCAGTCAGGATTCAGGCGGCAAGGTGTGGACTGGCTCCAGGTGTGCATTGAGGCATAGGTCCTCTGGCTAAAGATATAGCTTCATAGGAAGTATGTGTCAGTAAAAAAAAATCAACCGCAGGAACAAAAAGCAACTAAATATTTTGATATTGAAAGAACATTTTAAAAATAGAAAGAAAATGAAGAAAGGATGGAAGGATAAGACAGAAGAAAGGAAGGAAAGATAGGAAAATAAGACTCTCCTTGCATTCTGAGCTTCTCTGGTGGCTCAGACAGTAAAGAATCTTCCTACAATGTCAGAGACTCGGGTTTGATCCCTGGGTTGGGAAGATTCCCTGGAGAAGGAAATGACAAATCAATGGTATTTTCTAGCAGCAAATTATTAATTCAACAAATTATTCTTTGTTGATAGCAAGTAGTGACTTGTAGAAGTAAAGCAAAATGTCTGAAGAGATCTTCAGTCCAAGTCCCTCAGTATTTTAAACATTCAGGTAACAAACGTGAGGTCAAGATGTGCATGTGCGCGTGCCCGTAAACACACACACACACATGCGCACACACACACACACACACACACACACACGCACACAGTATAACATGACTGCAGAAAAAAGTTGGTAAGGTTGAAAAACTAAAAAGCTGAATCATACGCCCAAGAAATTCTGACACTAAATTTATATAACTGCAATGTTTAAGTCATTTAGAGAAATAAAGAAGCAACTGAAAATGGTCAGTAATGTCATCTAATCTGCAAAAGAACCACACATAAGAGGTTCATAAGAAAAATTATATGGTGGTACCAAGTACCCACAAGGATGTTCAAAGGGAAACCATGTTCACAAGGAAATGTAAAGTTCACAACATAACTATATAGTAATTTAATGGTGGAAGCTACTGTTGAATGCATCCACAGTTCGGCTCCCAGAGTTAAAAAAACAATATTTTAACCTCATATGTAATATAATCACACTCCTGAAATACAGAAAATACAGAAATTTTATAAACAAGTCTCATAAAGTTTTCCATGTTAGCATTTGGTGTAGTTCCCATATTTTCCTGTCAACTTATATATTTCATATGACAGGATTTGTATTAAAAACTATTTTTAAGTGTCTTCAGCATGTAATACTGAGGGCACATTAAATTACTGAAATATTTCCATTTCCTAGGACATCAAACATATTTTTATACTTGTAGATTTTTATATTTGTATATATTTGTATGTATTGTTCCTTGACAGATGCTGATATTCATATAATCAAGAGCATAATAACTGACTTAAATAATAAAAAATGTATATTTTACAAATGTAGCAGAATTTTGGTGGCATTTCAAATTTGCATATGTATCACTAAACTGTGTGGAAAGTAGTTTCTTCATAACTGTTTGGACAAAGCATTGCCTTATTCATGTCTTGCTTTGTTGTTATTTGTTTTGATTCTCTAATTCAGTGATATAGAAATTTCATGGAATCAGGGCTTTAATTAATATTTCTTTAGAAGAATTGAAGTTTTCAATACCGCTATAATTTATTGTATAATCATGCTCACTGCTTAGAAAAACATTTGTAAATAGCAATTTTCCATAAAACTAATGAAATGTTGATGTAGAAATTATCCAATCTAGGCAAACACTGGTAAAACTGCTCATCCTAGTAACCTTGTCTTCTGCTTTGTCTTTTTTTCCCCATGAAAAGGAAAAGACATTTTGTTTTCCTCAACTTATTTATATACCCCTTATACTCCCACCAACAAATGCACACACTCTTGACCCCTGGTCCTGTGGTTTTTCACTCAATCAATCAATGCTTTTTAAATGTGTTCTGATAAACTGAAATATAAACAAATAAATTTCTCTTGCAATGACTGTCCAACCAAAGCACATTGTTATGAAATGAAAGCATCTCTGAAACTTAGTTTTAAAAAATTCAGACTATTGTTTGAAATATAGGGAGTTTCAACAAATAGTTTCCCAGTTTTTCTCAATTTCTTGCTTCCATTCAAGCAGGGAAAGACAGATGCTTTATTACTATAGACCTTGCTGAGTCTTTTAGAATAAACCACCTAAAGAGCAAGCTTCCTGAAATCATGTTCCTTATATGCTCCTTAAAGTGTGAGTTAAGCACATAATTGGCATGTGCACATAAGAGTCAGGCTCAATAGGCTATATTTTCCAGGTTTCTTTATATTAACTGAACTTATTTATTTTTTCCTTTCAGACAAGATAAGTACATAAGCAAAGGTTATGAGAATGTCTTTAACAGCAGTCCCATATGATGTAAAATCTTTTTTCCAAAGTAATTTATTTTTGTGTTGTCAACAGGAGACATGCATATGTGATAAGACAAATAATTTGGAGGAAAAAGAGAAAAGAATAGGAGAAAAAAGAAGGGTAATCATAACAATACTTCCTATACTGATATATCTATAATGTAAGATGTGTGCCTCTCTATTTCAGGAGGCAAGTGTATAACACGTGTTAGAACTGTTAACTCCAAGTAACTAAATTTATGGCTTAGAGTACTGAAAATCAATAAATGATAACCTTTGCTATGTGTTATTTAATTTAAAAATATATCATAAAAGGGCAAAATAGTGATTTCCTTTAGTATTGAGTAAATAAATAAATCATGAAAGATGAGGCATTACTTTATTCTTCAGTGCTTTCAGATTGGCTATAATCTAATTAACCTCACATGAAATCTGTTTCCTTCAATAACTACTAAGACTTTACTTACAAAAATCTAAGTTTTTATCTTTACTCCCAGGAGAAATATGTCTTTTTATTTCTTCCTAGTTTTTATCACAGAGAAGGCAATGGCACCCCACTCCAGTACTCTTGCCTGGAAAATCCCATGGATGGAGGAGCCTGGAAGGCTGCAGTCCATGGGGTCACTGAGGGTCGGACACGACTGAGCAACTTCCCTTTCACGTTTCACTTTCATGCACTGGAGAAGGAAACGGCAACCCACTCCAGTGTTCTTGCCTGGAGAATCCCAGGGACGAGGGAGCCTGGTGGGCTGCCGTCTATGGGGTCGCACAGAGTCGGACACGACTGAAGCGACTTAGCAGCAGCAGCAGCAGCAGTTTTTATCAAAGTGTTCTTTAGTACATGGATCAATTTATTAAAAATATTAGGAGAGGGCCATATATTATAATTCTCCTCTGTCCATGGAATTTTCCAGTCAAGAACACTGGAGTGGGTAGCCATTCCCTTCTTGAGGGGATCTTTCTGACCCAGGGATCAACCTGGGTCTCCTGCATTGAATGCACATTCTTTACCATCCTAGCCACCAGGGAAGCCTTTTTATAATTCCATTGACTTGCAATTATTTAAGAAACACTGTCTTAAGACTTCTTGGTATATGTATAACGTTAACAACCTTAAATCAGAAATTCTTCACACATCCTAAATGATAGTCAATAAGCAGAGGACACTATACAAGACTCATTTTACATATAATTGGGAAAATCAACACTTATAAATAGCAGACACAGAAATGGAACACATTTTTGAGAAGCTGTAGATTAGAAAATATTGCAAAGAGAGAAAGATGTGTAAAGGAACCCTAACAGTGGTGGAATAAAACTGCCCCAGAGGTACTTTCTTGCCCTGGGTAAAGAATACTGAGAATGAATGAGATGCGTGCATCAAAGGAAAAGGCCTGAACTGAAAAGTGTACAGTTCCAGAGGAGCAATGTTGAAAGCACATCTAAATAAACAGGAGGAAAAAGAAGGAGGCTTGGTGGTGAAAGGGGAGAAATAACCATGCTGTTCAAGTTCATAAACCTGTGAAAACAAGAAGGTATAACTGAATCAGAAGCAGAAGGCACAATGAGCAACTCCCAGTGACCACCTATCCCAGGAAATTATCATTTATTAAAGCTAAATGGTACACAGTAAAGTATAGTGGTACAAAGCACAGCAAAGTGCTGTGACACCAGAATAGAAAACTCTCAGGAAATAAGTAAACCATTCACACTCCTTTGCACCATCACTCAATTTATTACTACTAGCACAGAAAACATCTACAAAATTTATTATAAGCAAAAAAAAAAAATTTATATCCATACAAAATTTTATAAGAATAAAGATATACTAATCAATAATTTTAGGCATGAAAATAATTGTAATTTCTTATGATGAAAAAGGGGACCTAGCAAAGTTGAGTAGATATGCAGCAATTTTTTGGTTATAATTGATCAAAATTAAATAAAACATTAGAGAAATGAAAGAAACACGACCAATTATCTATTAAAAATTCATGATTGTAAGGTACAGCCAAAAGAAATATGTGATATAAGAGCGAACTGAACAAAGGAAAACAAGTGTAGAAGAAAATATCTCAGAAATGTTACAGGCTACCAATGGAAGAATAGACAAACTCTTCAAATAAAGGAACACATATAGAATAGAAGAATGAAAAAAAGCTAAGACAAAATAATAAGGAAAAACAAAATGGACCAAAAAAGCATGTATACAATTTAATGCATAAAAACATAGCTGTGGATATAGGTATGAGTAGTTATGTACATGTACATTGTAGACCCTGAAGAGCAAAAGCTAAAAAATGGAAAACAACTAACATTTAATATTAAAAAGAAATTTTCTGAAAGAATAATGAGAATCTAAGTATTGATAGGATTGATCTTATGCTTGACAAATGGACAAAACTAATACAATTATGTAAAATTTAAAAATAAAATAAAATTAAAATAAAATAAAATAAAAATTAAAAAAAAAATCAACAACAACAACAAAAAAAGAAAACAAACAACTGTATCTTAGAATAGCTATATATTTTCAGTATAAGTAGAAAAATTCCTGGTTCTTCAGCCCAGGCACGAAGATACAAAAATAAAGTAAAATAATTACATTAAAATAATAAAATAAAATTTCTGTAATACTTATTAATAAAAAGAAAGTCACAAGTGAATATTTTCTAGGAAAAAGTAGCAATAAACATGCAAAAGCACAAGAAAACTATACTCATGATTCATTCCTTAGATATCTATTAGAAACAAGCTCATGAAATGAAGCTCAAAATATAAAAAGATTGGGAAAAGCATTTATAATATTTAATTTTTGATTTGATATTAAATCAAAATAGATCATTTGAACACCAAAATAGTCCTAATTGACTATATTTTTAAAACTTTGGCCCAATACTGATATTAAATAAACAAATATGTAAATAGAAATACACAGGGGTAAGAAAGCCTCTTCTTTACAGAAGAATATAATAAATAATATGCCATATTAGAAATTTTAGAAAACATCTTTCAACCCTGAGTGTAATAATTAATTAGAATCATTGGAAAGACTGATGTTGAGGCTGAAACTCCAATGCTTTGGGCCACCTGATGTGAAGAGCTGACTCATTGGAAAAGACCCTGATGCTGGAAAAGATTGAGGGCAGGAGAAGGGGATGACAGAGGATGAAATGGTTGGATGGCATCACTGACTCGATGACATGGGTTTGGGTGGACTCCGGGAGCTGGTGATGGACAGGGAGGCATGGCGTGCTGTGGTTCATGGGGTCGCAAAGAGTCAGACACGACTGAGCGACTGAACTGAACTGAACTGAATCATTGGGTGAAAGTACATTGGGTGACATAGTTGCATGGACTACTTTACTAATAAGAAAAAATAAATTTTCTCTAAAACTGGAAAATACAGTGGGCACTACTTTACCAAATGATCGAACTTGACAAAGTTAATAGTCTACAGTTAATAATTGACAATATATGCTACTAATGTGATGCAATAGAGAGTATACTTAATCATCTATGAAATATTTTTGACATATATACATATGTTTATAATTAGTATGATGAAATTATATAAGTATATATATATATAGAGACAGAGATTGAATAAAGCAAATTTGAGAATACATTAGATTTGTTTTTAAATAAAAGTTTATATAAACTTGGGGTATGTATACTCTGTAATTTGTCAAATATACATTAAAAATAAATATCACTCTTTTCTCATTGGCCTAACTATAACAATACAGTTTAAATACACATTTTCTATAGTATCCATGATATAAAATACTCTAACCGAAATACTTAAAGACTAAAGCATTTATAATCAAGTTGATGTCTTACTCTAGGAAAACACAGGTATTAAATATAATGATTTCAATAATCTTTTTCATAAATTATAATTAGATAAAATCAATACTCAGTCTAAATTATTTTAACTTGAAGATAACTGCATTATCATATAAAATAGATATAGACATTTTGAAATCATGAGTCATTTTTAATTTAAAAAGTCCCCACAGTATTATGCTTTCAATTAAAATATTTTACAGATATTTTGTCTGTGTAATGTTAATGATAATGAATAAAAAATGGCAATAATGAAGAGTGTTTAAACTTATAGATTATTTAGAACTGAATTTGAATTAAAATGTCTGAAACATTAATTGCTAAGCATTAGCTCTTTAAAGTGCAATTTTGATTAATCAAGGGCAATATGCTTTTTGTGATCATGAATAGAAACATATCATAAAATCCCCCAGGCAGGAGCTTTAGCCTTATGGAAAGGGCTTCAGTTATGTATAACTTGTGGTTCAACATGCTTTGATGGAGGTCTCTAATCTGTTATTGGTATCATTCATTTGTCAGACCCAATAGGAATGTAAAATATAAGAGAATCCTTTGATGCAGTTTATAAGGGTTAGTTTCTCCCACACTGACTGGAAGGATAAAAGTTTGGAGATTGATTGTTGAATAATATCTTCAAACTCTCAGGTCTTCCTATATCTGTTCTCTTTACAAGGTAACTTCCTGCTCTTCCCTTCAATATTGAACACTATCATTCCAGTCCTTGAATCTGGGCTGATCTTGTGATTTGTTCTGACTAATAGAATATGATGGAAATGATGTGTGGGGTTTTGTTGTGTTGTTGTTATTTTAAATTGTGTTAAGAACACAATGTGAGATTCACCTGCCTAAGGAATGTTTAAGGTATAACACAGTAGTGCTAACTAGAGGCATGTTTTTGATTTTTTTTTTCTGAGAATCTTGCAAAACCATGAATAAAAGCCCAAGTTAGTCCTCTGGAGAATGAGACTACATAGATAAAAACTGAATAATGCCAGCCAAGAGCATCTGAGACCAGCTAACACTCAGTCAATCTGCCAGTTGACCCCAATTATACTGCAAGGCCAGGCAAGATGAGCTTTGCTTGACTGAGATAATAAACTATATTCTTGTGAGAAAGAGCAAATGAAAGTTGCCTTAAGTTTCTAAATTTGGGATGATTTGTTATGCAGAAGTACCTAACTAATAGAAATTGCAGGACATTTTTGAAGGCCAAGGCAATAATACTCAGCATAATCTATGTTTTTTCCTTCTCTCCATCCTTTTCTGTTATTTGTATGGATTTGAAAACAGTGTGTCTTCAATACAGGGGGCCCAGAAACTTCTTTCATTAGCTATACTACTGCCATCATCTTACTCTTTTCAAATCCACGACTGACCCATTCCTAGCTCTATTTAGTGCTAAAAGTTTAATAGTATAATACCCAAAGCCCCAGAATTGGTTGATTCCTAATGCTAAATATGGACTCCAACCTGGGGGTTTCTCTCATTTAGCAGCTCTATGTCTACATCCTGAGCCCAAAGCATATTTTCCAGTAAAATGATCTTTTACAGCAAGGGAAAGTAACAGCTGGATGAGAGAAGAACAAATAATGTGTCCCTAACTTGAAAGTTATCCTCAATTTGGGGCTAATTTTGGCCTTTTTTGGTGTCCTAGAAAATTAAGTTGCTGAATTTAAATTTCAACTGTATCTTAAAGGAGTCTTAGAGTAGACAACAAGGGCAAAGCAGAGAAAAGTATGGAAACATATTCTAAGCAGATGCTCCAGGATGGGCAGACGCATAGACTGATAAAAACAATTACAATTGGTAGCAGATGAGTAGCTACAATTAAGGATAATGTGGATCAGTCAAGCAAAAGGAATGACAAGCAGTGAAGATTAAAAATTTCTGATAGAGTAAATTTGTACTAGAGTCTTGAGAGTCATGGTAGAGGATTGAGAATTCACTTAGGCTGCAAGATGCCTTGGAACATTTAGAAAACATTATTATTTTTTTTTTTAAAGAAAAGCACATTGGAACAGCAGACTGAGGACAGAAACTATCTATTTTGCTACTCAGACATTATACACGAGATATAATGAGTCTCTCATAGTGAAATTTTAAGAGAAAGGGAGTTGCTTGTATATTTTTGAGATTAGTTGTTTGTCAGTTGCTTCATTTGCTATTCTTTTCTGCCATTCTGAAGGCTGTCTTTTCACCTTGCTTATAGTTTCCTTTGTTGTGCAGAAGCTTTTAAGTTTAATTAGGTCCCATTTGTTAATTTTTGCTTTTATTTCCAATATTCTGGGAGGTGGGTCATAGAGGATCCTGCTGTGATGTATGTCGGAGAGTGTTTTGCCTGTTTAATAGCCAGGACATGGAAGCAACCTTGATGTCCATCAACAGATGAATGGATAAGAAAGCTGTGGTACATATACACAATGAAGTATTACTCAGCCATTAAAAAGAATACATTTGAATCAGTTCTAATGAGGTGGATGAAACTGGAGCCTATTATACAGAGTGAAGTAAGCCAGAAAGAAAAACACCAATACAGTATACTAACGCATATATATGGAATTTAGAAAGATGGTAACAATAACCCTGTATACGAGACAGCCAAAGAGACACTGATGTATAGAACAGTTTTTTGGACTCTGTGGGAGAGGGAGAGGGTGGGAAGATTTGGGAGAATGGCATTGAAATACGTATAATATCATATATGGAATGAGTCGCCAGTCCAGGTTCGATGCACGATACTGGATGCTTGGGGCTGGTGTACTGGGACGACCCAGAGGGATGGTATGGGGAGGGAGGAGGGAGGAGGGTTCAGGATGGGGAACACATGTATACCTGTGGCGGATTCATTTCAATATTTGGCAAAACCAATACAATATTGTAAAGTTTAAAAATAAAATAAAATTAAAAAAAAAGAGAAAGGGAGGTACATTCTAGATAAATAGATTCTCAGTGGTGGAATCTATTTATCTGGGTGACAGTTAGTGGGGAGCAACTGTTGGGGGGCAGAATTAGGGAAATGAAGAATAGAAATATTTAGTAAAAAATTGGAAAAATAGGCCAGGAGTTCAAGAGAGAGATCAGGAGTGGTGTTATGAGAGGCATAAAAGTAGCAGTTACTATCTATAGCTTGTCATTCTGAGTCAGATAGTTGTCATGCCTAAACTCATGTAATCCTTAACATTTTCAAAGTAGAAAGTCTGCACTTTTAAAAATCAGGACATTAGATCTGAAACGGATTAATAAACTTGCCCAAAGTCACACAATCAGTAAGCCATACATTTAATAAGCAGCTTAATAAAGATTTCATATTTGGAATGTTTCAATCTCATGCTTTTTGCAAATACACAGATTCTATTCTTGAGTGATAATTAAGAAATGGAAGCATCTCATTGAAGATGATATCTGAGTTACATGCATATAAACACACAAAACCACTGTTTTTCCTTATCTATCATAGCTAAGTGCCATAGATATCACACATGAACATATACACAAACACAGACACAAAATTCTATGTTTCAGGTTTATGAATTTAATGCATTTTTTAAAAATTTATTTTAGTTTATCTTTTATTCATCCTCAGAACATCTAGAAAGCTCTGCTGTGGGTATAATTTAAACAATGACAGTTTCATTTGATTTGCTTCTATAAATTAAGATTTATGAGAAGCATTAAATTTATACTGAACTAATTGTAACTGCAACAAAGACTGCTACCAGTTCATCTAATATTCACGTTCTCTTTTTCAGCCTAGAGCAATGCTGCATTTCCTAACCTCCCTTGCATTTAGATAGAACCATAGCATTGCCTTGTAGACAGTGGTACATAAGATAAGTGATGGGTTCTATTTCCAGACTAAGCTTAGCAAGTGTTTTCCTCTCCAGACTATCTCTCTTTTTATTCCAGCTGGATTCTTGCAATAGCAAGACCCTAGACATGAGAGAGCCAAATAATTTAAAGGACTTGGAGTTCTGACTCATCATGTGAAGGAGAGCTAGCTAGTGATGAGGACAACTACATCAGATTGTGTGAGTGAGGAATAGACTTTCATTGTGTTTGAGTTTTGGCATTTGGGGGTATTTATTATTAGTGTCTACTTATCCGCAAACCTTGACGTATAAATATGCATCATTATAGGGTTCAGATTTTCATAAACTTGAGGCAAAATTAGCTAATTACCAACATTATTTAAAATCTGTTATTTTGATTTTAGTCTCTCCTGATTGTCAATTTAGAATTTAGTTAATATTGAATATTATAAAAAATAATTAAATGAGTGTGCCTAAAGAGTAAAATTGTAAACAAACTCTTTGCCTTTAATATTCCTATACATGTAAGATGATCTTGACTCTATATTTATAATTAATTCACAGCTTTCTTTTCATTCCATTTTATCATCTACATAACATAAATCAAAGCAATTTTGCTGATCATTACTAAGTTCTTCTGAGAACTATAAGTGGTATTCCAGTTACTCATTTGTGAAACTGCCTAGAAAGTAAAATTTATTGTGAGGAAATCATGAAAGGACAAGAGAAATCTTAATAACTGGATCTTGGCATAACAAAGAAGTCCTTGAAATACTCAGACTCAAAATAATCTACTCTAATTTTCTCTAGAGCTTTTGGTCCCAATTAAACTTGTCTGTTGTGACTGAATTTTAATTAGTATGGATGTTTGTACTTTAGAAATTCAGAGCTTGAATTAAACTTCATAAATTCATGAGACCAAAAGAAAAGAAGAATAATTGAATGAGCTTAGAATTTTAATGAGAGCATTTGAAAATGTTGGTATTCTTTATATTATATCGCTATGGTATCCCAAAGTACTTCTATACAATTGGTTTGAAGATCCAGACTGAATTAGCCAGTCAGTTGAATCAAATGTTCAAAAAGTTCAAACACTCATCAAAGGCACTCTTATATAAATTAATATTTTAGCTGAATTATTTGTTTTTTAAATTTTAAACAAATGATCAAATAGGTTCAGAAAGACACAGACTTGAAAAATTTTCAAGTTATTTTTTGATTTCCAAACAACACAGTTCTGGGGAGGATTTTGGGGGGAAATTATTGGCTATTTCACTTCAGTCACTGAAATCTGCCAACCTGGAAATGTGGTAAGACTGTCTCAATAGTAATTATTCAGGTTTGTTGGTTGGTTGTTTCTTTCTTTTTTTAAAACTTCATTGAGATGTAATTGACATACAAGAAACTGTTTATCTTTAATGTATACAACTTGATTAATTTGGAAAAAGGTATGCTTCCATGAATCTGTGTTTTCATTTGTCTGCTTTTTTAAGAATTGTTCAGAAAATAGTAACGCAGTGGCATTACCTTTTACCTTTCATAACAACATTGAGCATGTGTCTCTGACAGGAAGAAACTATGCCTTAAAGAGAGTGGTTTTCAAACCTAAGTGTGTACAACAACCATTTGGAGAGCTTGATAAAGCACAACTTGTTGGATGGATCCCAACTCCTCAGTCTCCAATTCAGTATTTCTAGTATGCTATGCTAGGTTGCTTCAGTCATGTGGGACTCTTTGCGACCCTATGGACTGAAGTCCTCCAGACTCCTCTGTGCATAGGATTCTCTGGGATCGAATACTGGAGTAGGTTGCCATGCTTTCCTCCAGGGGATCTTCCCGATCCTTTGATAGAACCCGTCTGTTATGTCTTCCTCATTGGTGGGTGGGTTATTTATCACTGAGCCACCTGGGAAGCTCCTATGTATAAGTACCAAGAATTTGCATTTCTAATGAGTCAACAGGTAATGTGCTGCTATTGGTCCAGAGTTCACTCTCTGAAAACCAATAGCTTAAGCATTATTTATTTAATACTTGAACTGTATATAATAATTAAAAAAAATCAAATATGTGCAGAAAAACATATTTTATTTCATCAAAAATATAGGCTCCTTCTTTCTACCTTTATTAAGTAGAATATTTCACCAAGGAGTAAAAATAGTCCCGATTTCTGGATTATGGAATCGAGTTTAAAGGAAAAAGTAATAATACATATATACTGTCCAGATATAAATGATAAAATCTTAATAGTGATTGAGGATTTCTTTCTTTCTCTCTTTAGTTCTGCCTTATTTTGATTTATACATATTGAAGCTCTCTTATGGAGTACATATGCATTTAAGAGTGCTTTATCTTCCTATTCATTTGACTCATTTATCATTATGACATATCACTCTATCTTTTGGTGAAATCATTTTTTTTTTATTAAAAAGAGCCACAAATGCCTTATTTTGATTAACATTTATGTTACATTTTTTCTACTCTTTTAACTTATCTTTGGATATATGTATGCATATGCAAGTGTTACTCACTTAGTCATGTCTGACTCTTTGTGACCCCATGGACTATAACCTACCAGGCTCCTTGGTCCATGGGATTCTCCAGGCAAGATTACTGGAGTGGTTTGCAATTTCCTTCTCCAGGGTATCTTCCCAACCCAAGGATCAAACCTGGGTCTCCCACATGGCAGGCAGATTCTTTATATCTGAGCTACCAGGGAAGCCCTGTATGCATATACATATATATATATATATATATATATATATACACGTGCACACTGGATTTCTTGTAGTTACATTGTTATATTCTCCTTTTATATGATAATTCCTTTTGTGAATCATGAAGTTCACTTGTATTTAATGTAATTATTGATATGTTTGTGCTTACATCCACCAATTTCCTGTTTGTTTCAATTTTTTGTATGCTTCAATCAACTCTGTTTCCCCTTTCTGTCTTTTTCTTTTTTGGCTTAGCTTAATTTTAATCTGTGTTGAGCAGAGGGGGACATGTGCTATCCCTATAAAAATCCCAATGGCATTTTGTACAAAAATAGAAAAAAATCCTAAAATTGATATAAAATGACAAAATAAACCCCTCAAGCAGCCAAAATAATCTCAAGAAAGAAGAACAAAACTGCAGCCATCACACTATGATTTCAAAATATATTCCAAACATATAGTAATCAAAACAGAAATGTGCATCCATAAAGCCATACAGTTAGATCAATGGAAGAGAATAAGAATCCCAGAAACAAACCCACACATATACAGTCAAGTGATCTTCAACAAAGGAATATGCAATGAGAAATATGTTAGGAATATGCAAGGAGAAAATGATAGTCTTTCAATAATTAGTGCTGAAATACATTCAGTTTATTTATTAAACTGAATATCCATTTGCAACAGAATGAAATTGGGCACTTACCTTATATCATATACAGAAATAAATTCAAAAAAGATATGTAAATGTAGGGCCTGAAACTACAGAATTCCTAGAAGACAATATAGGGGAAAATCTAATTTTGATATTAGTCTTGGCAATGATTTCCTGCACATGATACCAAAAGCATAAGCAAGGAAAATAAAAATACAAAAGTGGGATTATATAAAATTAAAAACCTTCTATTAAAGCAAAGGAAATAATCTACAGAATGAACTCAAAATCTACAGAATGGGAGAAAAAAAATTCAGGTCATATATCTGATAAGACATTAATATCCAAACTATATAAGAAACTCCTAAACTCAAGAGTGAAAAAACAGAACAAAAAAAGAAAAAAAAATAAACAAATGGACAACATCTTTGAATAGATATTTTTCCAAAGATATAAAAATGGCCACCAAGTACATGAAAAAGTGCCCAACACCACTAATTATGAGGGAAATACAAATCAAAACCACAGTGACATATCACCTCATACCTATTGCTGCTAAGTCGCTTCAGTCATGTCCAACTCTGTGCGACCCCATAGACAGCAGCCCACCAGGCTCCCCCGTCCCTGGGATTCTCCAGGCAAGAACACTGGAGTGGGTTGCCATTTCCTTCTCCAATGCATGAAAGTGAAAAGTGAAAGTAAAGTCACTCAGTTGTGCCCAACTCTTAGTGACCCCATGGACTGCAGCCCACCAGGCTCCTTTGGTCATACCTATTAGATGGCCATTATAAAAAAGACAAGATATACCAAATGCTGAAGACTCCTGTACACTCTTGGTAGGAATGTAAGTCGTTATATCCACTATGGAAAACAATGAATGTTACTCAAAAATAAATAAATAAATAAAAATAGAACTACAGTATGATGCAGCAGTTCTATTTCTGTATTGGCAAGGATGTGGAAAATTTTGACATTTTTTTAAATACTCAACTTGTTTCTTCCATTTTTTTTTTTTTTGCTATAATTATCTTTACATAGTTTAGTGTTTACTCTAAAGGCTGCATAATTACTTTTTAATTTCAACACATTTGGAAAATTTGAAATCACTGCTTCAATTTTTAAATTTTATTCTCTCCCTTCTTTTTTCTAAGATTCCAGGTACATGACTCCTATATTACTAGAGACTTTCTCATAAGTCCAGATATTTTCTCAAAACTCACTAAAACGGTACCATTTTTTAAATTTAAAACTTGCTTTTCTATCTGTGTTTCTATTTGGATTATTTCAACTGCTAAATTCTTCAAGATCAGTGATATTTTCTTCTGTAGTGTCTAATCATCTTCTAAGAACTTTCTATAAAATGTATGTCCTTAAATATATTTATAACAGCTCCTTAAAACTCTTCTCTATTTCTAATACCATTTTGAAGCTTCAATTTAATCTTTCTTTAGGAGGGTTTAGAGAAGATCTTATCATGTGATATGGTCCATGGTTTTAATGTGTGATCTGCCTCTCATCTCAAAAGAATGCTTTGGTATTGTTGAGGCATGAATCAGATGGATCAGAATGCCAAAATCTCCAGCCCTGTGTAGCCTCTTTACTCCATAGAAGCTGTATCCTGTTTGGTCTTGTGAAATTTCATCCTGAGCAATAAGAGAGCTGCCCTTGGTCAGTGATCCTTTAGGAATCCCATTGCATACAGTTCCTTCCTTCTGGTGCTGTGTCCTACAGGTTCCATCAGTAATAGTGTCCTTGAAATCTGCTCTCTGCCTTCTCAACCCACTGGTACCATTGTGCTCTCTTTAGGCCTTCCTAAGGACCTCCCTGAGTCAAATTAGGGAAACTCTCTTTAGGTAGAGAAATGGGATAAGTGTGGGGCTTATCTCATGTTTGCATTTCCAGAATGTCATTTTCCCTAGTATCTCTGAATATGCTAAGACACAGATTAGAATTTGATTTCAAGGACAAAGTTTCAAAGGCATTTTTACAATAAAGAAAAACATTATCATAATATTTTCTCTAACCATAAGTATTCTATTTTACTTAAGTCATTATACTGTCTTTATATTATTAACAGAAATTCTTCAGTTAAAAATGTGGTGTTGGTGTTCATGATGTAATTTATTTTTCAAGTGTATTGTCTAAGCTTTTTTTCTTTTATTTTTCTCTTTGAATTTATATTTTGAATTCTTAAACTCACATTTTTAGTTTTCTTCCTGTTATTTCAGAAATAATAATACATCAGATCAGATTAGATCAGTCGCTCAGTCGTGTCTGACTCTTTACGACCCCATGAATCATAGCACACCAGGCCTCCCTGTCCATCACCAACTCCCGGAGTTTACGCAGACTCACGTCATATAGATGATAATATATATCAAGAAGTAATTATAACTCAGACATTGTTATAAATTTTTAGGTTATTACTCTATTATTTTAAGATTTTGATGAAAAATGTAACATTATAATAAAATAATGTAAATGTGCTTTCATATGCTCAGTTCTTTGCAAAAATGATTTATTTTAAATGCAAATTAAGTATTTTAATTGATACTTTTGTTACTGTTTTTAACATATGTAACCATATACTTTAATATTTAGTTCCAAGTAGAAAATAAATGGCAACCCACTTCAGTACTCTTGCCTGGAGTATCCCAGGGATGGAGGAGCCTGGTAGGCTGCCGTCTAGGGGTCTCACAGAGTCAGACACGACTGAAGCGACTTAGCAGCAGTAGCAGCAGCAGAAAATAAAACTATTTGAAGTAGTTTGGAAAGAAGCATACAGTAAAACAAGATAAAAATAAATAAGGAAATCAGAGACTCAGAAAATTGGAACAGGAATAATGGAATAGGATTGTAATAGGAAAAATAGAAAAACATGTTTCACTGATTTCTTTCTGACACTCTGTATATTTTAAAGCTGTGCTTAAGATTGATCTTTCTGTTCATTTGTGACTCTATTGGTGGAGGAACATGAAAAATTCTAAATCTGTTAGAAAAGAGACTGCATTTATGTCTATTTTCAGTTCAGTTCAGTTCAGTTCAGTTGCTCAGTCTGTCCAACTCTTTGCGACCCCATGAATAGCAGCACGCAAGGCCTCCCTGTCCATCACCAACTCCTGGAGTTCACTCAAACTCATGTCCATTGAGTCAGTGATGCCATCCAGCCATCTCATCCTCTGTTATCCCTTTCTCCTCCTGCCCCCAATCCCTCCCTGCATAAGGGTTTTTTCCAATGAGTCAACTCTTTGCATGAGGTGGCCAAAGTATTTGAGTTTCAGGTTTAGCATCAGTCCTTCCAATGAACATCAAGGACTGATCTCCTTTAGGATGGATTGGTTGGACCTCCTCGTAGTCCAAGGGACTCGCAAGAGTCTTCAACACCACAGTTCAAAAGCATCAATTCTTCAGTGCTCAGCTTTCTTCTCAGTCCAATTCTCACATCCATACATGACTACTGGAAAAACCATAGCCTTAAATAAACGGACCTTTGTTGACAAAGTAATGTCTCTGCTTTTTAATATGCTGTCTAGGTTGGTCATAACTTTCCTTCCCAGGAGTGTCTTTTAATTTCATGGCTGCAATCACCATCTGCAGTGATTTTGGAGCCCCCAAGAAAATAAAGTCTGACACTATTTCCACTGTTTCCCCATCTATTTGCCACGAAATGGTGGGACTGGATGCCATGATCTTCGTTTTCTGAATGTTGAGCTTTAAGCCAACTTTTTCACTCTCCTCTTTCACTTTCATCAATAGGCTTTTTAGTTCCTCTTCACTTTCTGCCATTAACGGTGGTATCATCTGCATATCTGAGATTATTGATATTTCTCCCAGAAATCTTGATTCCAGCTTGTGCTTCTTCCAGCCCAGGGTTTCTCATGATGAACTCTGCAATAGTACATTAGATAACTAAATGTACATGCACATTTATTTGTGGGTGTGCTACATCTTCAGGAAGAAAAATTTCCCTAATTTATAGCATTGGCCACTTCCTTTGCTTTTAATCTGTCAAAACAGAAGTACTGGAATTTATTCTATTAAATTTACCTTAGATCAGGATGACTTTTTAAAACTCAAGTTGCTTAGTAGTTAATTCTTTCAGTCATGTGCAATTTTTTTCATTTTATTAATTGTCTCATAATACTTAGCACAGATGCTGAGAAATATTCATTAACTGGTGAAGAATTAGTGGCTTCTGAAAAACTCTGTTGCAGAAATCTCCTAGTTGGAAATAAAACTGAAAATAAGACACTTTTAGACTCCAAAAAGGTTATTTTTTCAGAGTTCTGTTATTTTTCCTTGTGAAATCAGTATATATTTTGTCATGGAGTAGCTACTCTAATATTAAAGAATATTGATCAACATATGTTTACTGCAACAAATAACAGCTATAGACAAGGATGCACTACCCTTAATATTTGTTTGCTTGTTTAGCTGCTAAGTCATGTCTGATTCTTTTGCTACCCCCATCAATTGTTGCCCAACAGGCTCCCCTGTCCATGGAGTTCCCCAGGCAAGAATACTGGAGTGGGTTGCCATTTCATTCACCAGGTGATCTTCCTGGACCAAAGATCAAAAATGTGTCTCCTCCACTGACAGGCAGATTCTTTACCACTAAGCCACCAGGGAAGCCCCTCTAACCATAATACAATATCAGTTCAGTTCAGTCACTCAGTCGTGTCCAACTCTTTGCAACCCCATGAACCGCAGAACACCAGGTCTCCAACTGTCTATCACTAACTCCTCGAGTCCACCCAAACCCATGTCCAATGAGTCGGTGACACTATCCAACCATATTATCCTCTGCTGTCCTTTTCTCCTCCTGCTCTCAATCTTTCCCAGCATCAGGGTCTTTTTCAATGAGTCAGCTCTTTACATCAGGTGGCCAAAGTACTGGAGTTTCAGCCTCAACATCAGTCCTTCCAATGAATACCCAGGACTGATTTCCTTTAGGATGGACTGGTTGGATCTCCTTGCAGTCCAAGGGACTCTCAAGAGTCTTCTCCAACACCACAGTTCAAAAGCATCAATTCTTTGGTGCTCAGCTTTCTTTGTAGTCCAACTCTCACATCCATACATGACCACTGGAAAAACCATAGCCTTGACTAGACCAACCTTTGTTGGCAAAGTAATGTCTCTGCTTTTTAATATGCTGTCTAGGTTGGTCATAACTTTCCATCCAAGGAGTAAGTGTCTTTTAATTTCATGGCTTCAATCACCATCGGTAGTGATTTTCAAACCCAGAAATACAAAGTCAGCCACTGTTTCCACTATTTGTCATGAAGTGATGAGACCAGATGCCATGATCTTAGTTTTCTGAATGTTGAGCTTTAAGCCAACTTTTTCACTCTCCTCTTTTACTTTCATCAAGAGCCTCTTTAGTTTTTCTTCACGTTTTGCCATAAGGGTGGTGTCATCTGCATATCTGAAGTTATTGATATTTCTCCTGGCAATCTTGATTCCAGCTTGTGCTTCTTCCAGTCTAGCGTTTCTCATGATATACTCTGCATATAAATAAAATAAGCAGGGTGGCAATATACAGTCTTGATGTACTCCTTTCCCTATTTGGAACCAGTTTGTTGTTCTATGTCCAGTTCTAACGGTTGCTTCCTGACCTGCATACAGGTTTCTCAATAGGCAGATCAGGTGGTCTGGTATTCCCATCTCTTTCAGAATTATCCAAGTTTATTGTGATTCACACAGTCAAAGGCCTTGGCATAGTCAATAAAACAGAAATAGATGTTTTTCTGAACTCTCTTGCTTTTTTGATGACCCAGAAGATGTTGGCAATTTGATCTCTGGTTCCTCTGCTTTTTCTAAAACTGGCTTCAATATCTGGAAGTTCACAGTTCACGTATTTTTGAAGCCTGGCTTGGAGAATTTTAAGCATCACTTTACTAGTGTGTGAGATGAGTGCAATTGTGCAGTAGTTTGAGCATTCTTTGGCATTGTCTTTCTTTGGGATTGGAATGAAAACTGACCTCTTCCAGTCCTGTGGCCAAGCTGAGTTTTCCAAATTTGTTCGCATATTGAGTGCAGCACTTTCTGAGCATCATTTTTCAGGATTGGAAATAGCTCAACTGGAATTCCATCACCTCCACTATCTTTGTTCATAGTTATGCTTCCTAAGGCCCACTTGACTTCACATTCCAGGATGTCTGGCTCTAAATGAGTGATCACACCAATGTGATTATCTGGGTTGTGAAGATCCTTTTTTGTAAAGTTCTTCTGTGTATTCTTGCCACCTCTTCTTAATATCTTCTGCTTCTGTTAGGTCCATACCATTTATGTCGTTTATTGAGCCCATCTTTGCACAAAATTTTCCCTTGGTATCTCTAATTTTCTTGAAGAGATCTCTAGTCTTTCCCATTCTGTTGTTTTCCTCTATTTCTTTGCATTGATCACTGAGTAAGTTTTTCTTATCTCTCCTTGCTATTCTTTGTAACTCTCCCCATATCACCACACATTAATTTTTTGTTTTCATTTATGTGTGCCCTTGGGTGAAAATGGGAGATAGCAACAGCATTGACATCACAGATGAAAGCTGCATATTGACTAGAAAGTGGATAATAACACAGATTTTTCTATTGGGATCTATTTGCAATTCAGAGTGCAGTTAATTATAAGTACATGCTGCTGCTGCTGCTAAGTCACTTCAGTCGTGTCCGACTCTGTGCGACCCCATAGATGGCAGCCCACCAGGCTCCCCTGTCCCTGGGAATCTCCAGGCAAGAACACTGGAGTGGGTTGCCATTTCTTCTCCAATGCATGAAAGTGAAAAGTGAAAGGGAAGTTGCTCAGTCGTCATCCAAGAAAAAAACATGTTTTATATGACATAATTTCAATGAGAAGCTTGCAATTAACATGTATGATAACAATAGAGTGGTTACTTCAAGCTACACTTTACTAAATTTCATCCTGTCTAAAGAATGGTATGTTATGACTTCCAAAATATAATTTCATTTCAAATAAATACCCACTGGTAAGACATTTGGGAAGTAGTAAACTATTTACTGTATCAGTTCAGTCACTCAGTGGTGTCTGACTTTTTGCAACCCCATGGACTGCAGCACGCCAGGCTTCCCTGTCCATCACTAAGCCCCAGAGCTTGCTCAAACTCATGTCCATTGAGTCGGTGATATCATCCAACCATCTAATCCTCTGCCGTCCCCTTCACACTCATTTAAGTGTCATCAGAAAATCTAGATATAGTCCACTGAAATGGAGTATTCTAAAGTAATGCCATGAGGAAAATTAAGCAGGCATTTTGTGCCATGGAAAATAACTGTTTATTGATAGTAAAAGAAATATACAGATGCTTTACCAGAAATGTTTTATGGGAAGTAAAAGACCTTATCTAGTTCTCATCCTTTTATTCTACCCTGAATCTAGTGGTGAATTCCTTGTAGTGGTCCAAATGTTATCTTCTGACACTTAGGGAGGTCTTTACAAATGTGATCCTAGTATTTGGAATTCTTTGCTTCTCTTTGCTCTAATATTCCCTATATCCCTACTTACATACCAACGACTCCTTTAGTCTTCAGGGATAATCTCAGAGCAATCACCTCCTAATGCCAATATTAAGCATAGTCATTCTTCCTTGTGCTTCTATGGTATCCTTTTCATACCTTGATCACGGTACTTTAGTATAGTCAATTGTAATTCTCTCTCTTTTCCAAGCTAAATTGTAGTCCCTCTATGTATCCCACTGACTACCTGCCTAGTAGCATGCCTAGTGCATATCAAGAACTCTCACAGGCATATATGGCATAAAACTGGAATTATTGATTAGCCTTCATCCATATGAGCTTAGTTCCTATTTATTTTAATCTAGGGAGCAGTAACACTTTTATATATTAGATGTATATCATGATTGCATCCATTTTGTATTCTGTAGTCATATATATTAATAGCTAACTTTATCAAATGTGTTTTTTGTGACAGGAACTGTAATTACTGCTTCACATGGATTAATATATGTTTCATGATTATACACAAAAATAACTGTGAAGTAGGAAAACGCATTGGTAAAAAAAAAAAAAATCAGAGTTGATCTGTATCAAAACCTAAAAATTCCATGGAAAAAAATTTTAAGCTAATTCTTACTGAATCTGGTGACTTATTTTTTAACAGCATACATGTTTAATGCTGACACTTTGGGAACAAGAGGAATGAAATATTAACAGTGGCTTTAATCTTGTGTTGATAAAAGTAAAGTATAACATTTCGATAGTCTGGGGTTCAATTTTTTGCCAACTTAAAACAGAGCTGGATACAGCTAATGAATGGGAAATAATAAACTGGAAAAAATTATTCCTAATACTTATAAAATGTTATAAAATCCATGGACTAAACTTCTTGTACTTTACTGATATTTCTTCAGTCTGTAAAGAAAGGAGCATGCCAAATAGTAGTTTTTATTCTTTGCACAGACACATACAGCAATTTACTTGAATAAATGGCAAGCTAAAACCTGTCTCATGATATCAGAGCTACTTGTATACCTTACTTCCATCCTCTATGTCTTTGCTATTGACCAGAAAAATTTCTCCTTTAATATTAGGTTACGATCAATTAGATTTTGGCTGCATGAATAAAGTCAATAGGAATATTTGTAGAATTTTTATCAATGAAACATGCTTTGAAACATAGGAGAGTTAGGTTTTCAGAATCACCCTAGACACAAAACTTACATGGGCTTTATGCAATATTATATAGAACACTGGGGAGAAATTTACTGAGATGATCACTTGAATTTATTGCACCTTTTCCTCATAAAATCCATATAAATTGTTTTAATATTTTTATATCTTATATTCTTATAATAAAATGTTAAAATATATCATTTGAAACATAATTATGAAGTATCAGTTGTTCATTTGTTTCTGTAAATAGAAGGAGCCTTTAGTATGATAAAGGTTCTTATTTCAGTTAAAAAGAAAGCCAGTGTTGACAGATTTCAGAGCTCTCCAAATAGAAGATGGGAAGATAAAAGAAGGAACCCCTGATTCTCAAAATACGTAGTATGAGAGTTGCACACCAATTAGTTCTCTAGGAGAACTAATATATGCTATGTGGCTAGGACATTCTGTGTTAGCAATGGCTCAGAGGAGACATGGGTTCATCGATCCCTGGGTCAGGAAGATCCCCTGGGGAAGGAAATGGCAACCCACTCTAGTGTTCTTGACTGGGAAATCCCATGAACAGAGGGCCCAGGTGGGCTACAGTCCATGCGGTCATAAACAGTTGGACATGACTGAGCACACACATACACACACACACACAGTACGACATCTTCAGCAATAACCATTAGGAAGCTTACGGTGGGAAGGAAAATTTTATTATTTTTAAGCCCTGGAAATTACATGACATGCTTGGGACCTCACAGTAAGGTCGAGGGTTGGGAGTGGGTAGTGAGCGCCTGGCATTTTGCATTTTGCTTTATTGAGGTTGACGGTTGTGGCTGGTTTCTAGGGCTAATTCTTTATTGTGAATTTAAAACATATCAGCAAGAATTTAAAGGACAGAAGATTGAAAAAAAAAACAAACAAAAAAACAACCTAGCAACTACAGTCCTAAGGGATATTTATCCAAGGAACACAAGGGTAGGGGGCAGCGTGGCTTCGTATACAGTCCAGAAGCTGGCAATGTGTTTATTTGAGACAGCCACCCTTCTTTGAAGTGGATGTCTTGGCAAGCACAGCTTAAGTTAAGCACTTGCATTACAAAAAAGGAAAAACTCACTGTCAGGGTTTACACCACAGGGCGCAACTCTTCTGAACTACTTTCTGTATGGAAGGCATTATTTCCAAGTGGTCTTTTAACATTCCTTTTTACAGCCTGTTCCCTATAAGATAACAAACTCCTTGATTTTAAGGATGTCCCAATGCCATCTTAAAAAAACCCCAAAAAACAACTCAAGATGATACATTAAAAATATCCAACACCTATATTTTATAATGAAGAAGTCTTTATGATAACAATGAAACAGAATTGTTAATATTAGTGAAGTCATGAGTTTTTTGACTATCTTCTATTTTTCATTTCATGGTTATGGAATTTTTTTCTAGATGTATAAATAGGCATTTTTCTCTGAGACAATTTTGAAACATCTTATACTTACTTTAATCAAGACAAAATTATAAAAGACAAAACAGAACAACACAGAGAGTCTGTACCCAGATTGAGGTTTTGAGATGAGAAAAATATTGCAATGAGTTACATAATTACTCAGTTACAAAACTTTTTCTGTGAGAAAATAGAGATCCATCTCAGTGAAATGTGCCAAGTGAGACCATTCCAGCAATAACCATTAAGACTCAGAACAGAGAAGCTAAAGTATACCAAACAGAAAAAGAGATTGACTCATTAAAACTAAATTCTCCTTCCCCCATAGGATACCCTTGAATATTCTTCTTAATATGGAGAATTCTGGCTGACATTTGCAAGAACCATTTATAACTCAGATCCTGGATGAATTGCAGAAAATGATGGGTGCTACATGCACAACAGAAGTTTTAGGCTTTTTTCTGATTTTTCTCAGAAAAGATTAAAAAAAAAAAAAGAACTCTAACACAATTTGTGATTATATCTAAGTATGAATTGCTTTAGAATTTTGAAAACATTATCATGTTTTTTGTAAATTGGTCCTAATTTGCATTTTATTTGACAAATAACATGATTAAAACAGTTTATGAATTGCACCTGTTAGCCAGTACTACTAACACTTTAAATCTTTTAACATCTACAATTCATGAAAATATCTTTTCAATAATAGACCAACAGGATACTTGACACAAAAGGAATTCTATTATGTGAAAGATCACTTATTCACTTAGGTCAATTATCTAATGTTATATGGTGATGTTGTTGCAGCCTATTTCATACATATTGAATTATGTTTTTTAATTATAAATGATTATATATATATTTTAAGTGAAGTGAAGTCACTCGCTCAGTCGTGTCTGACTCTTTGCGACCCCATGGGCTGTAGCCTACCTCTGTTCACAGGATTCTCCAGGCAAGGGTACTGGAGTGGGTTGCCATTTCCTTTTCCAGGGAATCTTCCCAACCCAGGGATCGAAACTGGGTCTCCCACATTGCAGGCAGACGCTTTACCATCTAAGCCACCAGGGAAGCCATATATATATATTTTGGTCCCCTAGTAATTAAAGAAGTTTCTGACCATTAATTAAAACTCCTATTATAATAATCTGATAGAAGTCATTTCTATTGTTTCAAAGTTTACTCAGAAATTTATTAATAATTATATAAATGATTTAAGCCAATCAATTTGTCAACAAAATCTTATAAACAAAGATTATATATTTGTTTTAAAATATTCCAAGGTAAACTTTAGGGGATGTTTGTAAAGATTATGTTTTGCTGCTTAGGGGCTAAGTTGTGTCTGACTCTTTTGCAACCCCATAGACTGTAGCCTGCCAGGCTCCTTTGTCTATAGAGTTTCTTAGGCAACCATACTGGGGCTTCCCAGGTGGTGCTAGTGATAAAGAATGCATCTGCCAATGCAGGAGATACAAAATACCTGAATTTGATCTCTGGGTGGGGAAGATCCACTGGAGTAGGAATTGGCAACTCCTTCCAACATTCTTGCTGGGATAATCTCATTGCTAGAGGAGCCTGGCTGGCTACAGTCCATGGGACTGCAGAAAGTTGGACACAACTGAGAGACTAAGCACAGCACAGTCAACAATACAGGAATGCATTGCCATTTCCTTTGCCAGGGGATCTTCCAGACCCAGGGATCGAACTTGCATCTCCTGCATTGGCAGGTGGGTTCTTGACCACTGAGCCACCAGGGAAATGCAACAAATTGTGTATAAGATCTTTATGTAGAAATATCTTCAAAAATAGCATTTATGATGATGGTGGGATCTACATAAGTCACTATTTAGTAAAGAGCTATATATCAACTATAAAATTGATTAGCTAATAAATCTTTTTTTTTTATTCTAAGAGGATCATTTATATTGAATGCTTTAACCCATACTTCATTTCTTTGTATAATGTAATTTGATTCAATTTACAAAGCATGACGCAAGTTAACATTTGCTTAATATATTCCTACTGATTTATTCCCAATAACACCCTTCCATTTTAGGCAAGGTAATGGATTCATAATCAAAACTGACACTAATTAGAAAGTGAAAGTGTTTTAATAATCAATAGTAAGTTATCAAATATGGAACCAGTGTTACTCTGGAACTGGCTTTTATTGTCCTGTATGAACTGATGGTTGAAAAGAAATTTTGTGAACCAGATGTTAAAAATGGCTTGAAATTGGTCACCAAGGTAGTAGTATTTTCACCATGAAAGTCAGCTAATGCTATAAATTAACACCTGCCCCTACCCCAACAATTGTGGAATATATGCTAGCATATCACTGACATGGAATTTTTTGAGTATGGAAAGATATATATTTAATAATTATATCAAAACACAGAGTAAACCAAGACTGCTCCAGGTAACTGGACTGTATGGTAGTCTTCATTGTGGATCATAGTTGAGGTTTTTATTATTAAACTAATGACTAAAGAAACGTAAATGAGGCATGCCAGGGGCTTCGTAATGCTTCTCTCAAAGCTATTCTTTACAAATGAAATGATATTTTAATGTAGTATAGACAGTCTACTGACCTAAACTATCTGAAGGCATCCCACCCTCATTAAGGTGAAGTCCAATACGCTTAATATGAACTTTACTAAGCACAACTGATCTGATGCCTGATTATATTCTTGGCCTTATTCTTCATTATTAACCTTGAAAAGTTGTGGTTTTTTTTAAATTATGTGCTCCTTTCCCCTCAGGAATTTGGATATGCTTATCCTTCTGCCTCAAATATCTTTAATTGATTTCAGTAGCTAAATCCTACCCATTTTTTTAATTCTAGAACTTTGTCTTTTGAGTAATGCTTTCCTGGGTCCTGGTTTGCATTTTCTGTTTTACCTTTCTGAATCAAATCTGGAATTTCCTTTTCTACTTCTTTGATTTCATTATCAATATCCATAGGTGTTCTATACCCTACCATCTTAAAAAATTGCAGACTCTGGGCTAATTCATGTGGATATATCCCTCTACTAAAGGTTATCTTATATCCAGGTTTTCAGCCTTAACTATCAACGTTGTGTTGATTACTCCAAAATGTATATCTTCATACCCAACGTCTCTTCTGAATTCAAAACTCATATACCTAAACTGTAAATTTAACGTTTTAAAACTTATAACTAATGGATCTGAAATGTCACGATTGAAGTTGTGCCACCTGAAACTGTTTCTTCCTGAGTTTCCCTGATATCAGGAAATGATATTGATAACTATCCAAAATATAAAGCCAAAATTATACAAGTCAGCTTTGATTCTGTCTTTTCATTCCACATACTTCTCTCTACCAGTGATTCTATCAGCATACCACAAATCTTTTACTCTTCTCCATATTCAGTAATTATCAATCTAACAGAAATCATCCAAATTTATGATTTAGATCACTACATTACTGAACTGCTCTGCATGTTTCCATCTCACCCACCTTCTCTCCTCACTGTCCATTCTCCAGAATTTCTTCTTCAAATACAAATTTCCTTTCTGATTATATTCAAGTATTATTAAAATCTTCAAATAGCTTTTTTCATTTACTTATAATAAAATCTGAACTCCTTAGTTGTAAAACATGATTTATTGTCCACCTACTTATTCCATATCACTTCCTACAACTGTTTGCTTTATATTTTTATACAATAGCCATAGACACCTTCTTTCTGCTTCTTATGCATAAGGGAGCTTGTTTGCCCTGATGTCTTTCCAATATTTAATACTTCTACTCCAAGTTATGTTCCCTAATTCTTCATACAGTAGATTTATGTCATAATTCAGATCTCAATTTAGATATCAAGTGAATTAATTCCTGCTCTCTTAGTGGTAAAGAATCTGCCTACCAATGCAGGAGACGGGTTCAACCCGGGGTTGAACAGAGGAGCCTGGTGGGCTAAGGTCCATGAGGTCACAAAGAGTCAGACATGACTGAGTGACTGAGCACAGTAACCTAATGTAACAAAGTGCCACACCCTGGATGGCTGAAAATAACAGCAATTTATTGATTCAGTTCTGGATGCCAGAGGCCCCAAATCAAGGCGCCGGCAGAGGTGAGTCCTTCTGAGGTCTGTGAGGGAGGATCTATCCCCTGCCATTCTCCCAGATTTTGGCGATGGCTGAGAAAATCTATGCCTTACTTTGTTGCTGTGTCACAATGATGGCATCCACATGGAATTCTCCCCATTATCTTTGGGTAAATTTTCTTTTGTTATAAGGATATTAGTTATATTGAATTAAGACCCTAATGTCCTCATTTTTACTTGTTTACATCTTCAAAGATCCTCTTTTCAAATAAGACCACATGATACAGGGGTTAGAGCTTCAACAAAGCTCTTTGGACAACACAGTTCAGCACATGACATTATCTCTCCTAAGTGTGCTTCATGGAAAGCTCACTGTAATGCACTGTTTACTTTTCATCAAAGTTCTTGCCATTACTTGATTAGTTAAGTAATGGTCTCTTGTATGCCATCCCCCGAAAAAGGAAAAATTCCACAAGGGATTGACCTTATCTGTTGCTCTTGCTGATTTTCCTAGAGGTGTAACTAGAAGAAGACACAGCATGCAGTAAGGACTTTGTCTAGATTTGGTGTATGTATATGTGAATTTTTGTTGAACGTACTATAATATCTGTTTATCATATAATATTACTTTTTTATTTGTTATAACATTACTGTTTATCATAATATCTGAAATATTATGTATACCATTTAATTTGGCTTTAACTTTATAATCAAGGTTTTCTACTTAATGATTAGTCAAGGTTATAGTGAGTTTTTGTTAATCCAATATAATATAAGTACAATACAAGAATGAGTCTTTCTCCATTACATTAATGTAGCACAAAATCTTATTCTGGCAGTATTCCCAGGTAATAGAGGTTACAAAGTCATTTTGTCCTCTGCATTTGTGTATAATGGAGGAACTTGAATCATAGTGATATATTGCAAAGTTACTGAGAGGAGTTGACCTCATTCTGAAAGACACTTGATTATTTCCACTGACAGGAGACACCCATAGAATAAATAATAATTATTATTTTAAAAAGGATAAACATGGACTAAAAATTAAAACCACTATGAATCTATAAGTAAAGGATAAAAATAATAAGCAGGATGTTATTGAAGCAAGAATTTAATGTTATTGCCTATAGCATAATAATGAGCGAAGATACAGAACAAGGTAATTTTTAAAATTGTATTATTTTATAATATACATTTCTAACAAAACATAAAATGTAAATCTATTAGAAACTAGCTTATACATACAAGGTTTTCATATGTTTGCATATTCTAAAGCTTGCATGTTCATTTGTGATGGTTAGAAGATTTATTGGTCTTTTAGGCCAGTATTATGCAAAATATTGAATTGTAATATAATTTACAAAAGGTGACAATTCCACTCAAAGTAATTTATAAACATGAATATTTTCTTAACCTAATTACAGAGTTGCAAAGAAAAACAAGGAGACATAAGAAAGTCTTCCTCAGTGCAAAGAAATAGAGGAAAAAAATAGAATGGGAAAGACTAGAGATGTCTTCAAGAAAATTAGAGATACCAAGGGAACATTCATGCCAAGATGGGCTCAATAAGGGACAGAAATGGTATGGACATAACAGAAGCAGAAGATATTAAGAAGAGGTGGCAAGAATACACAGAAGAACAATACAAAAACATTCTTTACAACCCAGATAGTCACGATGCTGTGATCACTCACCGAGAGACAGACATCCTGGAATGGGAAGTCGCGTGGGCCTTAGGAAGCATCACTAGGAAAAAAGATAGTGGAGGTGATGGAATTCCAGTTGAGCTATTTCAAATCCTGAAAGATGATGCTTTGAAAGTGCTGCACTCCGTATGCCCACAAATTTGGAAAACTCAGCAGTGGCCACAGGATTGGAAGAGGTCAGTTTTCATTCCAATCCCAAAGAAAGGCAATGTCAAAGAATGTTCAAACTACTGCACAATTTTACTCATCTCACACACTAGTCAAGTAATGCTCAAAATTCTCCAACCAGGCTTCAGCAATATGTGAACTGTGAACTTCCAGATGTTCAAGCTGGTTTTAGAAAAGGCAGAGGAGCCAGAGATCAAATTGCCAACATCCGCTGGATCATTGAAAAAGCAAGAGAGTTCCAGGAAAACATCTATTTCTGCTTTATTGACTATGCCAAAGCCTTTGACTGTGTGGATCACAGTAAACGGGGGTAAATTCTGAAAGAGATGGGAATACCAGACCACCTCACCTGCCTCTTGAGGAATCTGTATGCAGGTCAGGAAGCAACCGTTAGAACTGGACATGGAACAACAGACTGGTTCTAAATAGGAAAAGGAGTAACTCAAGGCTATTTATTGTCATCTGGCTTATTTAACTTATATGTAGAGTACATCATGAGAAACACTGGGCTGGATGAAGCACAAGCTGGAATCAAGATTGCTGGGAGAAATATCAATAATCAATAACCTCAGATATGCAGATGACACCACCCTTATGGCAGAAAGTGAAGAAGAACTAAAGAGCCTCTTGATGAAAATGAAAGAGGAGAGTGAAAAAGTTGGCTTAAAGCTCAACATTCAGAAAACTAAGATCATGGCATGCAGTCCCATCACTTTATCACAAATAAATGGGGAAACAGTGGAAACAGTGGCTAACTTTATTTTGGGGGACTCCAAAATCACTGCATATGGTGACTGCAGTCATGAAATTAAAAGACACTTACTCCTTGGAAGGAAACTTATGACCCACCTAGAAAGCATTTTAAGAAACAGTGACATTACTTTGCCAACAAAGGTCCATCTAGTCAAGGCTATGGTTTTTCCAGTAGTCATGTATGGATGTGAGAGTTGGACTATAAAGAAAGCTGAGCACCAAGGAGCTGATGCTTTAGAACTGTAGTGTTGGAGAAGACTCTTGAGAGTCCCTTGGACTGCAAGGTGATCCAAACAGTCCATTCTAAAGGAGATCAGTCCTGGGTGTTCTTTGCAAGGACTGATGTTGAGACTAAAACTCCAATACTTTGGCCACCTGATGTGAAGAGCTGACTCATTTGAAAAGACCCTGATCCTGTGAAAGATTGAGGGCAGGAGGAGAAGGGGATGACAGAGGATGAGATGGTTGGATGGCATCACTGACTCAATGGACATGAGTTTGAGTAAACTCCAGGAGTTGGTGATGGACAGGAAGGCCTGGCATGCTGCAGTCCATGGGGTTACAAAGAGTTGGACACACCTGAATGACTGAACTGAACTGAATTTTAGGGAATTTTAAAAAAAAAATCAATTAAACTTAGAAGAAATTCACTAGGGGAGAAAAGACTATTTCATTAATTTTTTTAGAAAAAGGATCTATGAGTTTTCCCTTATAGACATAGAGTATAGTACATATATATATATGGGTTTCCCTGGTGGCTCAGAAGATAAAGAATCCACCTGCAATGCATGAGACCCTAATCGACCCCTGGCCTGGGAAGATACCTTGGAAGAATCCATGGTGACCCACTTCAGTATCCTTGCCTGGAGAAATCCCATGGACAGAGGAGCATGGTGGGCTACAGTTCATGGGGTCACAAAGAGTTGGGCACGACTGACAGTACAGTATAGATACATAGTATATTATAGTAAGTTATATATATAGTATATATAAACATATTCTCAATAAAGTTATAGGATTTCAAACTGGTGAAGAAACAGAAAAGTCTAGCAGTGTAAAAAGAATATTTTACTTTTGACTATTCCGTAAAATAAACTTTAGCTTTTAATTGTAATTTAAACTAATTGTATTAACTTCCCAACTTTAGCACTGTAGATATTTCGGCAGGCTAATTATTTGCTGTAGGGGAATTGTCCTTTGTATTCTGAGTTGTTTAGCTGTTCCCCTGACCTCTACCCACTGGTTCTTAGTAGAAAAATCTCACCCCCATATTTGGAGACAAAGAGAAATATCTCTGGGTATTGTCAAGAGTCTATGTGAGTGGGACTTAAGGAGGACAGAGAGTCTCCCTTTGAGAACTATTGCATTAGAACAAACAAATTTTTCCTACCACACTAGGTTTGTGGTATGAACATGTCTTGGCATTAGAGTTACAGATATAGAAAATAAACTCATGGTTACTGGTTGGGGAGAGAAATAAATTGGAAGATTAGGACTAACATGTATATATCAGCTCAGTTCAGTCGCTCAGTCGTGTCCAACTCTTTGCGACCCCATGAATCGCAGCACGCCAGGCCTCCCTGTCCATCACCAACTCCTGGAGTTTACACACACTCATGTCTATTGAATCGGTGATGCCATCCAGCCATCTCATCCTCTGTCGTCCCCTTCTCCTCCTGCCCCCAATCCCTCCCAGCATCAGAGTCTTTTCCAATGAGTCAACTCTTCGCATGAGGTGGCCAAAGTATTGGAGTTTCAGCTTTAGCATCAGTCCTTCCAAAGAACATGCAGGGCTGATGTTCTTCAGAATGGACTGGTTGGATCTCCTTGCAGTCCAGGGACTCTCAAGAGTCTTCTCCAACACCACAGTTCAAAAGCATCAATTCTTTGGCACTCAGCCTTCTTCACAGTCCAACTCTCACATCCATACATGACCACAGGGAAAACCATAGCCTTGACTAGACGGACCTTTGTTGGCAAAGTAATGTCTCTGCTTTTTAATATGCTATCTAGGTTGGTCATAACTTTCCTTCCAAGGAGTAAGCCTCTTTTAATTTCATGGCTGCAGTCACCATCTGCAGTGATTTTGGAGCCCCCAAAAATACAGTCTGATATTGTTTCCACTGTTTCCCCATCTATTTACCATGAAGTGATGGGACTGGATGCCATGGTCTTCATTTTCTGAATGTTGAGCTTTAAGCCAACTTTTTCACTCTCCACTTTCACTTTCATCAAGAGGCTTTTTAGTTCCTCTTCACTTTCTGCCATAAGGGTGGTGTCATCTGCGTATCTGAGGTTATTGATATTTCTCCCGGCAATCTTGTTTCAAGCTTGTACTTCTTCCAGCCCAGCGCTTCTTATTATGTACTCTGCATAGAAGTTAAATAAGCAGGGTGACAATATATAGCCTTGACGTACTCCTTTTCCTATTTGGAAGCAGTCTGTTGTTCCATGTCCAGTTCTAACTGTTGCTTCCTGACCTGCATATAGATTTCTCAAGAGGCAGGTCAGGTGTTCTGGTATTCCCATCTCTTTCAGAATTTTTCAAAATTTATTGTGATCCACACAGTCAAAGGCTTTTGCTGTGCTAGAAATAAAATACTCCAAAATTAATGCAGGCCTGACAAAAGAACCAAATTGAAGATGTTTTCATTGGCTAAATCTGGGATAATTTAAGGATATAGCTGGGTTATTTCTTGCTTATGTGGTCCAAGTAACATGATGTTATCAGTGTATTGGATAAAAATGATATTATATTCATTTAATGAGCAAATCTGATTCCTGCAGACACCTTAAAAGTATTTTATGAAAAGGAACAAAAAAATTAACATTAGTCCTTGGCCAATACTGTGAATTTACATTGACATATGTTATAAATGAAGGCAGACCACTTCTGGGCCTTGGTACATATAGAAAGAAAAAAAAAATGCCTTCATAAGATAATTTGATGTCCACCATATAACTTGTACCATGTGAAATGTTTGAGAATGGTTGTTAATGGCCCAGCAGCTGCAATAAGGGCTGCCATGTGGTTGAATCTGTAGGAGTTTGCTGTCATCTTTAAGTAAAATATGACAGAGAAAACAGTCTCTGTACCGTTTGTGGTGTTCCAAAAAGTTTTCAAGAGTGGCACTAATCTCTGCCATCCCTCTAGCATGCAATACCATTTTTTATTAACAATTTAGCCGTGGGTGAGAACAGTTTCAAAGGCTTCCATTTGACTTTTTATAATACAATAGTCCTTATCTCACAAGGCAAACTGTCACTGTGGGAGTTGGACAGTTTTCCACTGCTTGCTCATTGCAAGTACAAGTATATACAAGGAGGCTAGAGAAATAAATTTTTGGTGCGTCTTTGTGACAGTGGATGCCCTGAGTCAGATATAGCCAGGACTGAATGTATTGCCTGATCCTCAAATAATCCACGTAACAAGGCCATGATAATGTCAGTGTCTATCACTTTTCAAAATTGTGGGTATACCCCTTTGCTCCTTACATCATTATATATCATTACCCTAGTACTGGTGATAGATTCCTTTGGAAAAAGAACTTGGGAAATGTTACTGAATAGAGTTTCTATGAATTGCATGCCCTTTCAATCCAGGAAACTACAACATCATCCAGTTACTGGATTTCAGGTCTGAAAATTGGGTCAGGTGCAGAAAAGAATTAGGGACTGTGATTTTTTTTTTTTTAATTGGGTGGCTACCATCAACCTCCAGCTTGTTCATCCCTGATTTCTTCTGTTGTATAGATTATGCTAGAATGAAATTGGTTTGTATTGTCTAATAAATAATATGATAAATATTGATTTTTATAAATTGGTTAATTATTCAGCTTCTTGGCAAGTGAAGATGGAGCTACAGAACTAAGATGCCATAGAGTAAATTATGTTTTTTCTCTAAGTCATTCACAGCTAGACTGTGAGGGCAAATCATTTCCTATCAAAGTATTTCAGTATTATTTTCAGAGTTACACAGGCTCGAATCAGACTGGTTAGTCACTCAATCAGTAGAACAAAACAGGAAGTCCTGTGATGCTCAAGATGTATGTGTACGTTTGGACATGCAGTGGACTATGGCTTGTGAATGCAAATCTTAAATACATTTTATTGTTTCTCCTATCTTGCCTCACACATTTTACACAAATGGACTTTCATGTAAAGAAGTCAGTTCATAATAAGTACATTTTTGTAGCACACCAATTGCAACTTTCTGATAGTGCTCCTTTTGGGAAAGAACATAAATTTGGATAATGGCTTACTCACCATCCCATGTCTGACAGATTTAAATTCTCCAAATTAACATTTTACAAATCTTCCTCATTTTTAAAATCTATATAAGTTGGCCAAAATTAGAGAAGATGATCGTTTTGAGTTATATCTTCCCTATTTTAATGTTTCCTTTTATTCTGACATGATAGTTTATCTTAAAGTACCCTGTAACTGTTTGTAATAAGATAATAGCTATAACCTATTTTCAATATCAGTTCAGTTCAGTGGCTCAGTCATGTCCAACTCTTTGTGACCCCATGGACTGCAGCACGCCAGGATTCCCTGTCCATCACCAACTCCTGGAGCATACTCAAATTCATGTCTATCGACTCGGTGATGCCACCCAAACATCTCATCCTCTGCCGTCCCCATCTCCTCCATCCTTCAATATTTCCCAGCATCAGCATCTTTTCAAATGAGTCAGCTCTTTGCATGAGGTGGCCAAAGTATTGGAGTTTCAGCTTCAGCATCAATCCTTTCAATGAATAATCAGGACTGATTTCCTATTTGGACTATAAAGAAAGCTGAGCACCAAAGAACTGATGCTTTTGAATGGTGGTGTTGGAGAAGACTCTTGAAAGTCCCTTGGACTGCAAGGAGACCCAACCAGTCCATCCTAAAGGAGATCAGTCCTGGGTGTTCATTGGAAGTTCTGATGTAGAAGCTGAAACCCCAATACTTCAGCCACCTGATGCAAAGAGCTAATTCATTTGAAAAGACCCTGATGATGGGAAAGATTGAGGGCAAGAGGAGAAGGGGATGACAGAGGATGAGATGGTTGGATGGCATCACTGACTCAATGGACATGAGTTTGAGTAAACTCTGGGAGTTGGTGATGGACAGGAAGGCCTGGTGTGCTGTAGTCCATGGAGTCGCAAAGCGTGGGGCACAACTGAGCAACTGAACTGAACTTAACCAATTTCCTTTAGGATTGACTGATTGGATCTCCTTGCAGTCCAAGGGATTCTCAAATGTCTTCTCCAACACCATAGTTCAAAAGCATCAATTAACTGGCACTCAACTTTCTTTTCAGTCTAAATCTCACATCCATACATGACTACTGGAAAAACCATAACTTTGACTAGATGGACCTTTGTTGGCAAAGTAATGTCTCTGCTTCTCAATATGCTATCTAGGTTGGTCATAACTTTTCTTCTAAGGAGCAAGTGTCTTTTAAATTCATGGCAGCAGTCACCATCTGCAGTAATTTTGGAGCCCAAGAAAATAAAGTCTCTCACTGTTTCCATTGTTTCCCCATCTATTTGCCATAAAGTGATGAGACCAGAGGCCATGATCTTAATTTTCTGAATGTTGAGTTTTAAACCAACTTTTCATTCTCCTCTTTAACTTTCATCAAGAGGCCCTTTAGCTCTTCTTCACTGTCTGCCATAAGGGTGGTGTCATCTGCGTATCTGAGGTTATTTATATTTCTCCCAGCAATCTTGATTCCAGCTTTTGCTTCATCCAGCCTGGAATTTCACATGATGTCTCTGCATATAAGTTAAATAATCAGGGTGACAATATACAGCCTTGATGTACTCCTTTCCCTATTTGGAACCAGTCTGTTGTTCTATGTCCAGTTCTAACTGTTGCCACTTCACCTGCATACAGGTTTCTAAGGAAGCAGATCAGGTTGTCTGGTATTCTGATCTCTGGAAGAATTTTCCACAGTTTGTGGTGATCCACACAGTCAAAGGCTTTGGTGTAGTCAATAAAGCAGAAGATGTCTTTCTGGAACTCTCTTGCTTTTTGGATCATCCAACAGATGTTGGCAATTTGATCTCTGGTTACTCTGCCTTTGCTAAATCCAAATTAAACATCTGGAAGTTCATGGTTCATGTACTGTTGAAGCCTGTCTTGGAGAATTTTGAGTATTAGTTTATTAGTGTGTGAGATGAGTGCAGTTGTGTAGTAGTTTGAACATTCTTTGGCCACATCATGGGAAGAACTGACTCATTTGAAACAACCCTGATGCTGGGAATGATTGAAGGCAGTTACTCCTTCTAAGGGAGTGACAGAGGACGAGATGGTTGGATGGCATCACTGATTCAATGGGCATGCGTTTGAGTAAACTCTGGGAGTTGGAGATGGACAGGGAGGCTTGGCATGCTGCAGTCCATTGGGTCGCAAAGAGTCAGACATGTCTGAGCAACTGAACTGAACTGAACTGAACCTCAACATTCTTTGGCATTGCCTTTCTTTGGGATTGGAATGAAAACTGATCTTTTCCATTCTGTGGCCACTGCTGTTTTCCAAATTTGGTGGCATATTGAGTGCAGCACTCTCATAACATTATTTTTTAGGATTTGAAATAGCTCAACTGTAATTCCGCCACCTCCACTAGCTTTGTTCCTAGTGGTGCTTCCTAAGGCCCACTTGACTTCAGACTTCAGCATGTCTGTCTCTTGGTGAGTGATCACACCATCATGGTTATCTGGGTCGTGAAGATTTTTTGGATAGTTCTGTGTATTCTTGCCCCTTCTTTTTAATTTCTTCTGCTTCTGTTAGATCCATACCATTTCTATCCTTTATTGTGCCCATCTTTGCATGAAATATTCTCTTGGTATCTCTTATTTTCTTGAAGAGATCTCTAGTCTTTCCCATTCTATTGTTTTCTTCTATTTCTTTGCATCAATCACTGAGGAAGGCTTTCTTATCTCTCCTTGCTATTCTTTGGAATTTTTTCTCTCCTTGTTATTCTTTGGAATTTTCAATACTGGCAAAGTGAAATTTAGAAAGATAAATGTATTATTCTCCTGGAAGACCTCCATAAATTTTAAGTGACTCAAAAAGATGCTTATATTCAGTTTGTTTATTGCTAAAAATAATAATTATCCTGATAATAATGAGGATCTCATAAATAACTTTAGATTTTCTATATGGTATATTTTCTAATTAAGTTAATACAATTATTAATATACTAATACTATATTTATTTTATGACTCATTCATTTTGAGAACAAAATCGCAATAATAACTTTTGAAGAAAATGAAGACATATTACAGACTATTATAAGATGCATCTCAATTTCATAAAAGTAAAACTGTGTAAAGAAAAAATAGCATCTTAGACTTAAGCATTTAAAATCGTACTATTTTAAAACATTTCTATGACTTAAGTAATTTAGAAGAATACATTGAGTGTCAATGATTTAAAAAGTATTTCAATATTGTTTTTGTACGTGCGTGCTCAGTCGTGTCCCACTCTTTGCAATCCCATGGACTGTAGCCTTCCAGGTTCCTCTGTCCAAGGAATTTATCAGGCAAAGACGCTGAAATGGGTTGCCATTTCCTACTCCAGAAGGTCTTCCAAACCCAGGGACCCATCCATATCTCCTGCTTTTCCTGCATTGGCAGATGGATTCTTTACCACTGCCCCATCTGGGAAGTCCAAATTAATGCTTAATTATATATTAAAATCAATTGTAAGATATAGTGTAACATGTAAAAAAGGAAAAAAAAAGTAATTCATTGCTTACCACAGGGGTCTGGCAGCTATGTTGGATTGATACAATGTCAGTGAAATTATCAATAATGTAACATTTAAGATGACAAATGTTACTATTTTATGATAAGAAAATGAAATCTAAGAAACAACTTGAAATCAGAAACCTATTACTAATGGTATTATACACTAGCACACTACATATGCTGACTTCAAAAAATAAGCTGTTGAAAGGCAAAATGTATTATTAATATAAAGAAATGAAAAACAGAACAAGAATAAATGGAATATCAAATTAAAGTATGGAAAAGTTTCCTTAAATTTAATAAAGAATTTCCTTTATTGTAAAATTACATTCATCAAATAAAATAATGTCATTGTATGACATTGAAAGATTATTATTTTCAAAATTAACATAATAGCATTTGATAGTTCATATTTTAAAGTTAAAAGAAGACAAATTAAAAAATAGCATACTTGGGCTACATTATTAGCCTAAGTTAATGTCATTTACAGATCACTGGAAGTTTGGTCTTCACACTACAATGGTCTCAGCCAGAGAAACAAGGCTGACTAAATCTAATTAGGACTTGTAGATGTGATGAACCCTGGTTCCTAAAAGCTGAAATGGCACTGATTTAAACAGTAGCATGGTGTGGTGCAATGAGCAAGAATTTAGAGTCACAGAAAAAAGATGATGTTTAGATATCTCATCATTACCAGTTTCATCACACTGGGAAAGTTATTTGATTCTCAGCCCCTATTATCCACCTCTGTAAAATCTGCAATGCCATTGAACATTTTACATGATGTGCCAATAGTGTAAAATAATAGTTAATACAATAAACTCTGGAATTAAACAGATTCGGTTGAGACGATGCTACGCAATTTACCATATTTACCACCATGGGCCAATCCTCTATCTATTGGTACTTGAGGATGACAATATGTATATATTCTTAAGGGTATTTTAGGAAGGTCAGAAAACAGTGAGTACATCTTTTATCATATTCCCTGTCCCACAGTAATCCCTATGCACTTTAGCTGTTTCCATAGGCAGAATGCTTAAATGCTGCATGTTTCTGCCTTACAGCCATGCTCTCAAAAGTCATTTCCCTATGTTCTATTCATGATTTATTGCTCTTATTCATATAATTGAGGCAGCAAACACAGTGAAAAGTGTACACTCTTTTGAGGCATTTGCATACTGGTTTCACCACTTAGCAGATATTGGATACATTGCAAGTTGATGTTCATATGGATGCAAAACTGTTTATGAAAACAACTGCCTCAGATTCAGGTAGAGGCCCTGGGGGAATGTTTGGCAGGATACAGCAAATACTAAAATGTCCTGCCCTTGACATATCTGTGAATGTGAAAGCTGGAGAAAGCAGAAGAGTATTGAAAGTAAAGAAAAGAAGAAGTAAGAGCTCATATGGTCAAAAACGGCTTAATTTTACTTAGTTGTAATTGTCTTCATTATTCAATTATAGTTATTTGTATTTCTTTAATTTTGTTGTCATTGTTGTAACACTTGTTTTATTTGTTCTTTTACGAAAATTACAGAAAAGCGCTGGCAGCCATGACCAGCATGTTAGTGTTTTTGAGCTTGTTATGATCTGGAATCTGTACAGAAACCAAAGGCTGGTGGTGAGCAGTTCATTGACCAATGTAGCAGAAGCAGTGGCTGACAGACAGATATGAATTTTAAAACACAACTGCCTCTTTCTTATTGAACATGGCATAAGATTGCAGGAAATTTCATTTGACACTCAAAAGGAAACACACTTCTGCTGATGTTTGGTTACAAAGGTGTCCAAACCAATCATGAAGCACAGTTTCCTAGTGGGTATAATGGCAGTAATGAGAACTATCCTACAAGTTTATCTATATAATTTCAATGCTGTGAGAGACAGAATTTGCTGCATTTTGTTCAACAGTAGATGTCCAGAAATTAAATAAGAAGTGCAAACAAATATTGACTCTGAAAACGAAATCACATTACATAAAAAGAACCATATGTAATACTAAGGACACAAAAATAACTAAGCAGTGTTGGTTTACAGCTTTTATATATATTTTAATATTCTATGAGTAAATAGCATTAATGTACTGTAAAACTAAGTGTATGTTCATTACCTATGTGAATGCCTATAGTAGATGAACGCTATGTTTGGTGCTCTAAACACAAGACTAAGAGGCTCTAAATAATTCAAAGTTATCTTTGTTTTTGTATTGTATGAGGCCCTTGATTTGCTTTACAGATCATTTTTACCCCTATGTTTCCTTTCTCCCTCTCATCTTTCTTATTTTTTATTTTAGGATTTTATGTATCTTGCTATTTCCCCTTGTTCTCTATCCTTATATCAGACCTTTTCATTACTTATATTATTATTATTTTAAATGTATAATACTTTTAAAAATAATTTTTCCCATGTGCTATGCCAGTCAAGGCTGGATATTGTCACCCTGCTTATTTAACTTATATGCAGAGTACATCATGAGAAATGCTGGACTGGAAGAAGCACAAGCTGGAATCAAGATTGCTGGGAGAAATATCAATAACCTCAGATATGCAGATGACACCACCCTAATGGCAGAAAGTGAAGAGCAACTAAAAAGCCTCTTGATGAAAATGAAAGTGGAGAGTGAAAAAGTTGGCTTAAAGCTCAACATTCAGAAAATGAGGATCATGGCATCCGGTCCCATCATTTCATGGGAAATAGATGGGGAAACAGTGGAAACAGTGTCAGACTTTATTTTTTTGGGCTCCAAAATAACTGCAGATGGTGACTGCAGCCATGAAATTAAAATATGCTTACTCCTTGGAAGGAAAGTTATGACCAACATAGATAGCATATTCAAAAGCAGAGACATTACTTTGCCAACAAAGGTCCGTCTAGTCAAGGCTGTGGTTTTTCCTGTGGTCATGTATGGATGTGAGAGTTGGACTGTGAAGAGGGCTGAGCACCAAAGAATTGATGCTTTTGAACTGTGGTGTTGGAGAAGACTCTTGAGAGTCCCTGGACTGCAAGGAGATCCAACCAGTCCATTCTGAAGGAGATCAGCCCTGGGATTTCTTTGGAAGGACTGATGCTAAAGCTGAAACTCCAGTACTTTGGCCACCTCATGCGAAGAGTTGACTCATTGGAAAAGACTCTGATGCTGGGAGGGATTGGGGGCAGGAGGAGAAGGGGACGACAGAGGATGAGATGGCTGGATGGCATCACTGACTCGATGGACGTGAGTCTGAGTGAAGTCCGGGAGTTGGTGATGGACAGGGAGGCCTGGCGTGCTGCGATTCATGGGGTCGCAAAGAGTCGGACACAACTGAACGACTGAACTGAACTGATGCCAGTTTTTTACATTAAGTAGATGTTCTCTCACAATTGTACTATATTCTTGATTCTCTCTGAAATATTAGTAGAGTTGTGTATTGTGTACAAATGCAGCTAAGTTATTCCTGCACATTTAAGCATCTTTTTGTTCACAGAATTATACTGTCTTTGGGGCAGAGTCAATTTTTCTTTTACCCATTTATCACATTGTACATATAGCTACTATGATTTTCAATTAATTTTAAAATATATACCACCATCAGCAATAAAAAAAAAAAAGGTATTTCAGTGCTCTGTGCTTGTCAGTGGGGCTTTGGAACTGACAAGCTTTACTTTAGATTCATCATGGAGGAGTGAGATTTAAGCTTGGAAACATACCTAAATATAAGTGTATTTAGGAACACCTAAAATTGGGAAGTATTGGAAAATTTGCCCAGAGCCTTCCAGTCTCTTCATAGAAGTAAATTTTTATTTCTATTGTGTCTTCCTGTCTGTAGAGATTTTGCATGGAGAATGGGTGGACAGTGGAGTCCTTTCTAGGAAAACTTGAGAGTAATGGCATTTTCAGTCCCACATTTAACTCCTACCGTCTGCCCACCCAGCACTGCAGTGACCTCAACCTCTCAATGTGCTAGAAAGAATGACTCCTCTTTGGGCCACATCTTCCTCTAGGGCAGCAGCTTTCTTCTCCCTTAATCCAGCAGCTACCACTCTTCCAAGTTCTTCCCTCTCCCCTAGCAATGCTGATGCCCCTTTGGCATATTTTATATCTCTTTCTTGTTGTGAACACACAAATGAGAAATATTAAGTTTATGCCATTTCAAGTTTGTGGACTACAAGAATTTAAGTGAAATTATCTGGTCATAATCTTGGTGGCTCAGGGGTAAATAATCTGTTTGCAATGCAGGAGACTTGGGTTTGATCCTTGGGTCAGGAAGATCCCCTGGAGAGGGGAATGGTTACCCATTTCAGTGTTCTTGCCTGGAAAATTCCATGGTCAGATGAACCTGGCAGTCTATGGGGCCACAAGGAGTCAGACACGACTGAGTGACTTCTGCTTTTTCACTACTCAATCAAACTAAAAATCCTTTTTATTAAACATTTTCTTTTCACATTTCAATTATATTCCCACAAACAATAGTTTATTAATAAACTTTTCCCTCAGTATCACATTCAAACAGACTAAAAGATACACTGTAATTGGGTTCCCTTTCACTTTTCACTTTCCTGCATTGGAGAAAGAAATGGCAACCCACTCCAGTGTTCTTGCCTGGAGAATCCCAGGGACGGGGGAGCCTGGTGGGCTGCTGTCTATGGGGTCACACAGAGTTGGACATGACTGAAGCGACTTAGCAGCAAAAATATGATAAGCATTTGAAGCAAGAATTGTTGAACACATTTGTGAGTGGAGGCAACAGATGCTTGTTTGAAATTTCTAAGCTAAATTTATCATAATGTCAATAAGGAAATTACACTTGGATTCCACAGTGCATTACAGGAACTGAAAGCCTTTTATTTTGCTTACATTATGCATTCTGCATTTCTCTTTTTTTTACATATGTAGACTAAAAATTTTATGGCATATTACATATTATACCTGCAAGCACTTGGAATTTCAGTTAGGAAAATAAATTAGAATTTGTCCTTGTGTCATTCTCATAAAATTTCAAGAAGTATGGGTATATAGATATTTTAACAAATATACTACTTCAGATTGGAAATGATAATTTGTTTTTTTATATATATAAATGAAGTCATATGAAGTTGTGGTACTTGAAGACAATTTTTTGTTCACTGCCTGTATTCTAAGTATTTCACTGACATCTATTTGATAATTTAACATTGAAAGTGAAAGGCAATCAGTCATGTCAGACTCTTTGTGACCCTATGGCCTGTAGATTCCATGGAATTCTCCAGGCCAGAATACTGGAGTGGGTAGCCTTTCCCTTCTCCAGGGATCTTCCCGACAAAGGGATCAAACCCAGGTCTCCTACATTGTAGGTGGATTCTTTTACCAACTGAGCCACAAGGGAAGCCCAAGAATACTGGAGTGGATAGTCTATCCCTTCTCCGGTGGATCTTCCACACCCAGGAATTGAACCGGGGTCTCATGCATTGCAGGCAGATTCTTTACCAAATGAGCTATGAAGGGAGCCCATTTTAACATTAGATGATATTCAATAATATTTCAAATGAATGAAGGCATTTATTAATCCTTCAACAATCTGTGATCTTCTAGTTTAGATGAGAAATCTAAAGCTCAGTGTATGTAAATAACTTACCAAATGTTATTAATTAACAAGTATTTACAAACAAAGAAGCCCAGAACATTTGTTTAGTAGCTGATACTATCTCGCTCATCTCAGGTTGTACTTTTAAGCCTCTTGATGAAAGTGAAAGAGGAGAGTGAAAAAGTTGGCTTAAAGCTCAACATTCAGAAAACTCAGATCATGGCATCTGATCCCATCACTTCATGGCAAATAGATGGGGAAACAGTGTCAGACTTTATTTTTTGGGGCTCCAAAATCACTGTAGATGGTGACTGCAGCCATTAAATTAAAATTAAATTAATTCTCTGCAGCTTACTCCTTGGAAGGAAAGTTATGACCAACCTAGATGGCATATTCAAAAGCAGAGATGTTACTTTGCCAACAAAGGTCCATCTAGTCAAGGCTATGGTTTTTCCAGTGTTCATGCATGGATGTGAGAGTTGGACTGTGAAGAAAGCTGAGCGCTGAAGAATTGATGCTTTTGAACTGTGGTGTTGGAGAAGACTCTTGACAGTCTCTTGGACTGCAAGGAGATCCAACCAGTCCATTCTAAAGGAGATCATCCCTGGGTTTTCTTTGGAAGGAATGATGCTAAAGCTGAAACTCCAATACTTTGGCCACCTCATGTGAAGAGTTGACTCATTGGGAAAGACCCTGATGCTGGGAGGGATTGGGTGCAGGAGGAAAAGGGGACGACAGAGGGTGAGATGGCTGGAATGCATCACCAACTCGATGGACATGAGTTTGAATGAACTCTGGGAGTTGGTGATGGACAGGGAGGCCTGGGGTGCTGCAAATTCATGGGGTCGCAAAGAGTCGGACAGGACTGAGCGACTGAACTGAGCTATCTCTCTCATCTCAGGTTGTATTTTACTTAGTTACAAATTATCACTTTAGAAGAGGACAATTTGATTCATGATCCTACTGTTTTTAATTCATCAAATATTTTGATACATTATTTTGGTGGAGTCACATACTTTATTCTCTCTTTATTCTCTCACATACATATTTCTCTGTATGTAAATGAGAAATTTACAGTGTACTCACTCTAACTTTACCTTTTGTAAATGAAGGCACTGTTAACCCTGACAGTATTTTTGAATAAGACATCTCCACTGAGGGAGATGTCTATTCTACTAAGAAAACTCTTACTTACTGTAATGTTGTAGCCACATGTTCCGGGAAACAAACTCACTCAGAAGGACAATGCAGATGGTGGAGTGCAGTTTATTACACTGGCGGGCCTAAGGCAGAGTCTCCTCTTAGCCAAGGACCCTGACCAGTTTTTGTGAAAACCTTATATACCCTAAGTATATGTGGCCAAACCCACCTCCCCAAATTCCCTGAAACTAGTCTGAACAAAGGAAAAGAAAGATGCAATCAAAGTTAACCCATGATTCATATGCCTTAAGCCCAGTGGTTAACAGTGGACAATTATCAATAGGCTGCGGTCATACCCAAATAAGCATAATAGAATTTATGATTCTATTGGGTTACACAGATAAATTAGGGTATTCTTTTAGGTGATGGAGAGTCTAGGTATGAGCCTGGGGCTCTTCCATCTAGGGGGTCTGGTTTTCCAGTTGGTATGTTGAAATAGATACTGGGCATAGAGCTCAAAGTCCACAGTCCGGCCCAAGATGGAGTCCTGCTTTCAAGATGGAGCCTGTTCTGTCTGTTTCCTCCTTCAGTAACAACCTCCTGCACTCCCAGGACAGGATCATTCAACCATTCATTCATTCATTTAATAAAACTTAGTGTTGTTAATAAGTATACAGAACAGAATATTAGGAGAAGTTATGGAATTTAGGATTTTGTAGACTATCAAAGTTTTTCTTGTGATTGAGGCAGCAGGGGAACTTTTATTTAGTACGGAAGTAAGAATTAAAAAAAAATTAAAGAATTCAGACTCATGGCACACGAAGTTACCTATACCTGACTCTTCCTTGGCTTCCTCATTCTTCTTATTGCCTGGAACTTAGATGAGGTTCACTGAGCATTAGCAGTTATTTTTAAGTCATGAAGATGAAAGGAAATGTTAAGATACATGGAACATGGAAATAAAGAGATCCAGGGTCCTTTAGGGTGGTGTACTGGATTGCCTAATTCCATTTATCTTGATGTTTAAGGAAATTTTTTTCCTACCTACTTAAACCATTCTTAATGAAGCATCCTGTGACTTATCAAGCAAAATATTAGTTTCTAAAGATCAGATCCAATAATCCTCAGGTAATCTAATCCATGACTTATGGGAAAAAGCTGTAGAAAGAAACACTAATGTATTCAACGTCACAGAAATGGTGGCAAATTGTTTTATGAAGAAACAGTATAGATTCTGTTTACAGGTAAATGAAATTCCAGCATTTATGATATAGTTATGGAACAGGATCAATGACAGCTGCTAAAATGTAGTTGCTCCATTAATTCTGTAAATAATGTTACAAAGCATTGTAGGGCAAATGCACATATAAGTGATAAAATAATAATTTTTTAATATTTCATGGCTAGATTTATCTATTCATTTTTTCTAAGAGCTTTTTTGATATTTCTGTTAGAATTGATTTACGCCTTTAATTTACCAAATAGATGCACTCACACAAAAAAAAATCTTTGCGCTAGTACTGAAAAGTAGCACACTATAAATCTTTATAAAGTCCTGCTAGCTCTGAAATAAGACATTGAAGACTGACTCAGACATTTAAAAATTAATAGCAGAGAGACATTCAGTTCTCCCTGTCCACAAATGCCTCTGTTTTAGAGGGCAGCAGAAGGGAAACAAAAGAATGATGAGAATCATTTGGCCAGCTGTATTGCTAGCACATTTTAGCTGCTAAAGTTCATGGCTATTTTGAGAGATTTAAAGATATTTAAAGGTTAAAAAAATGACTGTGCTGGCAAATCCCTACTTGATACAACAGGGCCAGCTTTTCCAGACAACATGACAGAACTTGCATATTAAATGCTTCAGAAGGGCTGAGCACAACTTGTCCTAGCTGACCAACAGCTCCCCCTCAGAAAAAAACTCACTGGACACCCAGTGGGATGATGTTCTCTTTCCTCTTCAGGGAACTTTCTCAACTCTTGCTCAAAATAACCTAGTTCTGTAACTCTCCCCACCCCATTGTCTGCTACTTTGTAGCTTTTCAAAGGAAAAAAAGTCCTCTGTATACACATGCTAAAATGTATTTGCAAAGAACTGGTTTTAAAATGAGTGCATGCACTCCAAATTACTAGGGGCAAAATTAAACAAAATTAGGAAATGGCAACCCACTCCAGTGTTATTGCCTGGACAATCCCAGGGACGATAGGGCCTGGTGGGCTTCCATCTATGGGGTCGCACAGAGTCGGACACGACTGAAGCGACTCAGCAGCAGCAGTAGCAGCAGGCATATAGAAATAATACAATGGGGACAAAATACCCCACAAAAACAAAAAAATAGAATGAATGCAAGAGACTGGCAACAACAGCACCGAAATGCATCATTTGTAACTACTGCAGTGAAAGAATTAAATATTCTCACAGTGATAAACAATCATATACTGAGTATAACTTCATAAAGTACATAATACTTCTCAAAAGGTAAAGTGTGTCATTTATTACTATAGATTAAGGGCTATAATAATATTGAAATAATAACACCTTAAGATTCCTTTTTAAAAGCTGGAAAGGATATACAAATAACAACAATCCTGTCATATGTTTTGCTATGTGAATTCATAGCTAGCATTTGAGACTATAGGTAGACAGCGGAGATTTTGTAACGTAACTTCAGTTCAGTTCAGTCGCTCTGTTGTGTCCGACTCTTTGTGACTCCATGAATCACAGCACGCCATGTAACTTCAGTGCAATCTAAATTGATACTACAAAAATACGAAAAGAATTAAGAAAATAATACAAACAATTATGTCGACAAATTGAACAGCCTAGAAGAACTGTACAAATTTCTAGAAATATACAGCCCTCCAAACCTGAATCAAGAATAAATAGATAATCTGATCATGTTGATATACATATATATGTACATATAATGATGTATATCAATATTATATATATATATATAAAAATGTGATGGAATAGCATTCAGCCATAAAAAGGAATGCAATAATGCCATTTGCAGCAACGTGGATGGACCTAGAGATAATCATACTAAATGAAGTCAGACAGAGAAAGACAAATATCATACAGTATTTCTTACTTATATATGGAATCAAAAATAGCACACAAATGAACTTATTTACAAAACAGAAACAGACTCGCAGATACAGAAAGAAAACTTATGGTTTCCAAAGGAGAAAGTGGGGGAGGGATAAATTAAGAGTATAGGAATAGCAGATACAATCCCATGGACAGAGGAACCTGATGGGCTATAGTCCATGGGGTCGCAAAGAGTCACACATGACTGAGTGACTAACACATATATAAAATAGGGAAACAACAAGGTCCTACTGATAGAACAGGGAGCTATATTCAATACCTTATAAAAACTATAATGGAAAAGAATATGAAAATTTTCATAAATATGAAAATATAAATATATACATATATAACTGAATCACTTTGCTAGACACTAGAAATTAACATAACATTGTAAATCAACTATACTTTAATGAAAATATAAAAACAAATTAAGTATCTCTTTTTAAGAAAGTAAACCAGGTTTGCAGAAGTTGCTAATTCATCGAAGGTTTTCAGTTATACATAAATTGAATATCTGTATAAACTGAAAAATCAACAACTAATCTTAGATCTGGCACAGAAATGAAGTCACAGAGCAAACCACTGCCCTTAAAATAGGAGACAGAGGTGATTACGGAGAATCATAACTTACCAGAGCTGAAAACCATTAGCAGAAATCTCCAGGGGAACCATGGCAAGGGTAGGAAAATTTAAACTGTAATTGACAAGTTACTAGACATTCTCTGTAGACAAGCCTGAGAGATAAAAACTACAGGAGGACCTGGCCACTGGGAGCTTCCATGCTTATGTAAGTTTTACCTCCAAAAGCCTGATCTGATCCTCACAATGAATATCAAAGCTGAAAAAACCTCTGGCTTCAGGCAGTGAGGGGAAAAAAGTAACTGTTTTGATATACTCCACAGTATTATGTACTCTCAGAAGAAAATATTGTATTAGAGCTTAGCCTGTCCACAAGAAGGGAAATATCCAACTTCAGATTCCTTTAGCCATCCTGTCCCAAGCAGGAAAGAAACCTTATAGGCACGGCTAAAGATCACAGTCCAGGGGCACAGGATCGCCAGAAGACTGAAACTAATCACAGGACTCTTTATTTACTTTGCATCTCCCCATATCTTTTTTTTTTTTTTTCTCCCATTCTGAAGGCTGTCTTTTCACCTTGCTTATAGTTTCTTTTGTTGTGCAGAAGCTTTTAATTTTAATTAGATTCCATTTGTTTATTTTTGCTTTTATTGCCAATATTCTGGGAGGTAGGTCATAGAGGATCCTGCTGTGATGTATGTTGGAGAGAGTTTTGCCTGTGTTCTCCTCTAGGATTTTTATAGTTTCTGGTCTTATGTTTAGATCTTTAATCCATTTTGAGTTTATTTTTGTGTATGGTGTTAGAAAGTGTTCTACTTTCATTCTTTTACAAGTGGTTGACCAGTTTTCCCAGCACCACTTGTTTTTTTTTTTTTTTTAATTTTATTTTATTTTTAAACTTAACATAACTGTATTAGATTTGCCAAATATCAAAATGAATCCGCCACAGGTATACATGTGTTCCCCATCCTGAACCCTCCTCCCTCCTCCCTCCCCTTTCCATCCCTCTGGGTCGTCCCAGTGCACCAGCCCCAAGCATCCAGCATCTCCCCATATCTTATCACCACAGTACTAAAGGCTCACATAAATGGAGCCAACTAATCTTGGACAAAGGAACAAAGGAATACAATGAGACAAACATAGTCTTTCAAGAAATGGTGCTAGAACAACTGGATATCCACAGACAAAACAATGAATCTAGACACAGTATTTACAAAACTTAACTCAAAATGGATCACAGACCATGCAGCTACACTAAGCCTTAGTAATATTTAATGTTCTGCATCAGTATGAGAATACATAAGGAGTTTCTTGTCATGGTCTTTAAGACTCCATCTTTCCCATCATTAAGGGAGGCTGACCAAATGCTCGAGTGCTTTCAGTTCTTCTAAGTGAAGTATAGCTTTAAAATTTATCATGAAAAAATACCCTCACTATGAAAAAAGCACATCAATTACTCAAAGCTTATGTAACTTTAGTTTGATTTAAGACAATAATGCAACTGTGTATGTTCTCTTTTACAAAAAAAATGGGTCATGAAGACATACAACTTTTTAATCACTCTAGAAAAATATTCTTCCAGAATGCTGATATTCATTTCTTATCCTGTTTATAGATAAACAAGTTCTTTCAGATAATTTTCAAATATATTGGACTTACACAAGTTTTTCTAAAAGTATATGTTCATATGGCTAGCCTATTTTGAAGGGTTAGAACAACTGTTTACTTAGGGGTTTCTCTGTGAACATGACTGAGCGACTTCACTTTCACTTTTCACTTTCATGCATTGGAGAAGGAAATGACAACCCACTCCAGTGTTCTTGCCTGGAGAATCCCAGGGACGGGGGAGCCTGGTGGGCTGCCATCTACGGGGTCACACAGAGTTGGACACGACTGAAGCGACTTAGCAGCAGCAGCAGCAGAAGCTTCTAACTCAGACAGTAAAGAATTCTGCAATGCAAGAGACCTGCGTTCGATCCCTGGGTAGGAAGATACCCTGGAGAAGGGAATGGCTACACACTCTTATATTCTTGCCTGGAGAATTCCATCATCAGAGGAGCCTGGTGGGCTAGAGTTCATGGGTTCCCAGAGTCGGACATGACTGAGTGACTAACACTTTTACGAACTAAGACACTTTTCCCATCTCTCTCCCATTTATAAATTTCACACCTGTCTTTCCCTTTCTTCCCTCCCTGCATCTGACACAGAACTTGGAGCCATTAATTTTACAGCTTTTTAGAATCTATTCCAAATTAAGGACGCGTTTCTGACTCTATTTGCAATAAACCATATTTCCTGATAGTGTTCAGGGAAAAAAGTTGATATTCGAAAAGTCTCCATAGACATGATATTTACATTATATTTCTAAATGTGAACATTTAAAAAATTTTTTCTTATTCTAATATTAATTAACTGAAGCACGGGAAGAGTCAAATTCTGGTCCTGTTGAATTCTTACACTTTCAGGTTTGTTTTTGAATTGCTTTTCAGTTAGTACCACATAAACCATTAAGCAAGAAAAGTGAAATGAAAGATGACTATAAAGGTAAGAAAAAAAAATATTCACCAGTTTCTAGCTCTTTGTGGCTGGGGTGATAGTAATAGCTGGTTCATTCACTTCATATGTGACACATACCAACTCCAGGAGACTACAGTTAATAGGAAATCTGCAAAAAAAAAAAAAAAAAAAAGAAAAGAAAAAGAAAGAAAGGCTGCGTTAGAACTGATCTGCATGTTCAAATAAATTGTTAGATTTTTCTTCTGAATAAAAATTTTAGTTAAAAGACAAAAAGCATTTTAGTTTCCTTTTCTTTGAATCTATCCCCTGCAAGGTGACTGAAATCCTATTTTTAAAATGTGTCGGTGGCAATATCTAAATAATAAAAAAAATTAATTAATTGTTTTATCATGATTTGTAACCACAGTATGTAAAAATTAAACTTGAGTACATTGAAAAATCATGGTGAAACAGTATTACTGAAATGCATAAATGTACCATAATTAGAATTCAACTTTACTTTGAAAGTTTGCCAGTTGGAGAGCAGGTCCAGGTATTTTACCTAACATTTAAGTGCATTTACTGATCTACTCTTCAAAAGCTGGGAGGTCTCTCGGATGCTATGAGAATTACAAAAAGCTTCAATATCACACTACCAGTCAGCATCATTAACACAATATATTTAAAATAATAAAGTAATAGCTCCCTGGGGGAAAAAGAAACACATTACAACAATCATATAAAAGTAGATAAATAAGGAATAGAAATTTAATCAAAGAATAGTATTTTATTTGAAACCCACATACTTAGCTTGTAGATCTATTTCTGCCACTATCATTATGTGGAAGGGCACTATACCTCCAAACAAATCCAATTACAGCCCTGCACATTGAGGACTGAAGTCCAATGTAATGCTTCTTTCACGTCTGAAACTAGTAAGTACATATGTAAAGTGTGTACACACATACATGATTCCCTTGGAGGATGGATTAAATCAAAAGAGCATGATAGAACTTTCTAGAATATTGTAAATGTACTATATCTTGATTTGGGTGGTAATAATGTGGCTTTAAAAATTATCAAAATGGAAACATTAAAACTTACAATCAAAAAAAGAACAAATACAACTATGTTTTTTCTATTTGAGAAAAGTGGAAACTTGCATGTCAGTATGCTGCTATGAATAAACACCTCACACATCTTTGAGACTTGGATCTTAAAACTTCTTAATTGATTTAATATTAAAATGTAAATTATTATATTTATTTATTCCTAGCCACAAGTATTCATAACAAGGATGATACAAAATATAGCTTTATATTTTAAATGTTTATGTTTACTGCATTTTTTATATACTGTAATTTAAGGAATTATCTTTTCCATGGCAGCAAAAATTTCATGCCAATATAAGGAAAACTCACTAGTGTATTCTTTCACTATTTGAAATAAGAGAGAAATACCATTTAACCAAGAAAAAACTAAGTTTCCATGAATTATAAGTTATAGCATTTTGATTAAAACATCTCTCATTATTAGTTGGAATTTTAATTTATGGGTAGAAAAAAGTATTATTAAATGAAGGAAACTTGGGTCTCTGAGTAGAAATATAAGCTCAAAATATTTTATTAAAATCTAGCCAAAAGGAAAAAAATATATTGTTTGGGGTTTTGATTCATCATATTTCTTTAATATTTCAGCTAGACTGCACACCTGGAAATGACCTGTCATTTGGATAGTGATGCATAATTTGTCTTGTTAGATAGATTTATGTAATGTGGGCATCATTTATTTCTTTTTAGCATATATGTAGATATTTAGAAAGATTTCTATTTCATAAGAAAGTTTAACTTGAAAGTTAAGACATGCATAGTAGAAAACATTTATTTTTTTCAAATGCATTATGTAGGTATCAGCTAATGATGCTGTGACAAATAGATCACAAATATAGTAGCTTAACTATGAAATTATATTCACTCATGTAAAATCCCAGAATGAGATTTTTAGCTTTAAGGGTATGCTGGTGCTGCCATCCTTAAAACCAAGCTCCCTAATTGACTCCAATTATTATCATTTCCCAGACAGCATAAAAGGCAAATGGAGGGTAGAGATCAAGTGGATTTATCTGCAAGGAGATGACTCAGAAATGATCCACATCATTACCATTACATTCAATTGCCCAAAAGTAGTTATGTGACTCTACTAAACTATTGGAGGACACAAAATTTTATTTTTAGCTGCAGGTTAACATGTGCACATAAAATTTGGCACCTAAAAGTTATAGAGCAAATGGAATGTGGGAACAATTAGTATCCACAAATCCCACTACATTTTGCTTGACTAGCATTTCAGATATTCGGGTTCTTTCTTTTTCTTTATGAAGAACACAACCTACACTTTCACCAGTTCTATCATATTATCAGGCATCCTTGGTGATTCACTGGTAAAAATCTGCCTGCTAATGCAGGAGATGTGGGTTTAATCTCTTTGGGTCAGGAAGATCCCCTGAAGAAGGAAATGGCAACTCACTCCAGTATTCTTGCCTGGGAAATCTCATGGACAGAGGAGCCTGGTGGGCTACAATCCATGGGTCACAGAGACTTGGACATGACTTAACCACTAAACAGCAACATCATATTATCAGATTCAGCTTTAACTCAAGATGTCTGGATTATGCACAGTTTACTGCACTAGGCTTGACGAGGCAGGAATTTTATTATTTTCCTTACTTACACCAGACTGGAAAACTCAAGAAGCAGCGTAAGTGGATTAATGAGAACTCGCACATACTGTTAATGACACAACATCGTGAGCAATTCGGCATTATATAAAAAAAAATAAGTATATATGTATTCAACAATTTGTCAATTCTTCTGTGTGTGTTTTTTTTAAGAAAAGAAGTTAATACATTGCACAAAGGTACACATTCAGATATACTCATATCAAATTTATATTCAGCAGAAAAGAAAAGGAAGCTACTCTAATGGTTTGAATTTGGCTGAAATGCACTGGTATGGCTGTTTCTTCTTTTTTAAATCTAACAGTGTTCAGAGTGGTTATGATTTTGTTTCCACTATTCAGTTTTTATGCAATATTTATGGCTAAATATTTTTAATATTTTTCTAACAATTGTCCATTGATAGTAAAAAAGACAAATAAATTATGTATATCTTCATAAAATAATAAAAGACATTACTGAAAATAAATGTACCATGACAACACACATCAATTCAGATAGGTCATAAATATGCAATAGTGGGCCAATTTGATGAAATGTACTGAAAAGAGCACAGTTTTCTATTAATTGTATAAAGTTCAAATCAAGCAAATTTGTGTATACATACATATATATATATATATATGTATGTATGTATGTATGAGTTGGGCACGACTGAGTGACTTTCACTTCATATATATACATGTGATTTCCAAGAGGTGCGCTAGTGCTAAAGAGCCTTCCTTCCAATGCAGGAGATGTAAGATACTCCAGTTCAATCCCTGGGTTGGGAAGATTTTTCTTTAAAGAAAAATCAAAGGGACAGTTAACACAAAAATCACAGCTCTGGTGAACGGATTTCCAAAATATGAAAATTTTCAAGCTGGTGGTGTGGTCATTAATATTTATCCTAATATAAATTTTAATATTGTAAAAATATTCTAAAAATAATCTTGTATATGTAGTGCAATTTATATAAAAAGCATTCTGAAAGTGAGAGGATTTCTTGATAATGGCAGACTGTCTCTCAACACAGTTTCTTCACTGTTACATTTTTAGTTATCTTCGTAAAGATAAGAAAATGTGGTTGATTCTTATTGTATCTTCTATGTGGATATTGGTATTTATCAAGGATTCCCCTGCTGCTTTCAAAGATCTGCCACACTCAACCCAGACTCCCAGGGAGAGTGTGCTGTTAGAATGGACTGCACTACCCCTACCCTGAGCTACATTTTCCAGCTCTGTTCACCCACTGTTGCTATGGTCACAGGGTGAGGTAGGGGAAGGAATGCTGGAGAGGCATGAGGGGGATTCACTTCTCATCTTAATCCCCTTCCTGTCAGCCCTGCCTCTGCTGATGTGAAGGAAAAAAAAAAAAGACGGGATCAGAGCAAAGGTGAGAACTTCAGCCATATTTATGTTAGAAATTAAATTTTAAAATCTGGCTAAAGCCTTCAAAAGTAATTTCATTAGAAGTTGTGATTCAAGGGGCATTGCATGTTTGGTTAAAAATAAGTGTCTTTTATTTAAATGAAAATAATTAAGGACTTAAATTATATATCTTTATTTGCTTCATAAAATATCAAGAAAACTTGAAAAAGTAAGTTGCAGCACTCTATATAAATATTCTAAATTTTAATGTCTTTTTGCAACATTCCTGGTCTCCTAGGATATACAATTCCCTCCCAACCTAATGAGTTAAGAGAACATAATGTACACCAAAATATTCTTCTTTGTATATATGATACAAATATAACTTTGGATAAAATGATTCTGTCTTTATAAAAGTAAAATTCCTTATCTTCCTCATCCTTTCCTTCCTCTTTCTTCTTCATTACTGTTATTGCAATCACTGATTTCATTATTTATATTTAACAGTTTCACTGAATTATACAAGGCAAATGTGGAACACTATAGAAACAAGCCTTTAATGGTTATAAGCTCCCATAAGGTGTGCTGATTCACTCATTTTTTAAAACAAATTTATATATATTAAGTGTGCTAAAGAAAGGCTTTTTTTTCTTTAGCAATGATAACAGTGTTTTGTATTCCTCATAAAGCTTATCACTAGCAATTTTTTAAGTTTGGAATTTTCCAATACATATTAATATGACCTGTATGATCTTAATGATTTTCATTTATTTTAGTATAAGATCCCAGATATGTTTGTATAGAAAAAGAGATACATAGCTATGCAGCATCAGTTCACCCCTGCTTTGACAGACATTTTGAAAATATTTTAAAGAAAAGAGCATCTCCCTTACTTCTGAAATATAAAAGACATTATTAACTATATGAAAATAATTTATTAATGTTTAATTTAAGGTTTGATAGAAAGAATGACCAAGAAAGAAGGAGAAAATTGTGCTTCACATAAGCAAAAAAAGAAAAAAAAAATTCAAACTTTATCAGGACATGGATATTTTCCTCAGTATTTGTTAAGGAAAATTAGATATAAATGACAATATTACACTATAGTTATTAATCATGGCATATATTCTTGAACTTGTCCCCACACTGTATAAAAGCCCTTGTTTTCTTCAAGTGTTTTAATGCTTGTTTACTCCACAGGCATAGTTTTATATTCTCATTTCTCACATATAATAAAGCATTAGGGGTAACCAATTTTACCACCAAAACCTGTTAACTATTCTCTATTTTTGTCCCACAGTGTGGTACAGTCATCCCTTAGTATCCACAAGGGATTGGTTCCAGAATTCCCTGTGAATAACAAAATCCAGGATGCTCAAGTCCCTTATATAAAATAACATGGTATACTCATTAAATAGCTGAATGGATGAATAGAGTATGATAGATAGTATCCCCTTGTTTATTATTCAGCCATAAAAAAGATGAGATCTTGCCATTTTTGACAACATAGGTGGATCTGGAATGTATTATGCTTAGTGAAATAAGTCAAATAGAGAAAGACAAATACTGTATGTCTTGAGTTATGTGTAGAATTAAAACACACACACACACACACACACACACACATATAAGAGAAACAGACTCACAAGTACAGAAAACAAACTAGCAGTTACCAGAGAGGAGAGGGGTGGTGGAAGGGGTGAAATGGGTGAAGAGGATTAAGAGGTACAAACTGAGTTCAGTTCAGTCGCTCAGTTGTGTCCAACTCTTGGCGACCCCATGAACTGAAGCAGGCCAGGTTTCCCTGTCCATTGCCATCTATTTTGGGAACTTGCTCAACCTCATATCTATCAAGTTGGTGATGCATTCCAAACATCTCATTCAGTCTTCCCCTTATCCTCCTGCCTTCAATCTTTTCCAGCATCAGGGTCTTTTCTAATGAATCTGCTCTTCGCTTCAAGTGGCCAAAGTATTGGAGCTTCAGCTTCAGCATCAGTCCTTCCAATGAACATTCACGACTGATTTCCTTTAGGATTGACTGGTTGGATCTCCTTACAGTCCAAGGGACTCTCAAGAGTCTTTTCCAACACCACAGTTCAAAAGCATCAATTCTTTGGCACTCAGCTTTCTTTATAGTCCAACTCTCACATCTATACATGACTACTGGAAAAAGACCATTGTTGGCAAAGTAATGTCTCTGATTTTTAATAAGCTGTCTATGTTGGTCATAACTTTTCTTTCAAGGAGCAAGCCTCTTTTAATTTCATGGCTGCAGTCACAATCTGCAGTGATTTTGGAGCCCAGAAAAATAAAGTCAGCCAGTTTCCCCATCTAATTGCCATGAAGTGATGGGATCAGATGCCATAATCCTAGTTTTCTGAATGTTGAGTTTTAAACCAACTTTTTCACTCTCCTCTTTCACTTTCATCAAGAGGCTCTTTAGTTCTTCTTCACTTTCTGCCATAAGGGTGGTGTCATCTGCATATCTGAGGTTATTGATATTTCTCCCAGCAATCTTGATTCCAGCTTGTGCTTCTTCCAGCCCCGCGTTTCTCATGAGGTACTCTGCATATAAGTTAAATAAACAGGGTGACAATAGACAGACTTGACATACTCCTTTCGCTATTTAGAACCAGTGTGTTGTTCCATATCCAGTTCTAATTGCTGCTTCCTGACCTGCATACAGATTTCTCAAGAGGCAGGTCAGGTGGTCTGGTATTCCAATCTTTTTTCAGAATTTTCCAGAAATTGTTGTGATCCACAGAGTCAAAGTCTTTGGCATAGTCAATAAAGCAGAAATAGATGTCTTTCTGGAACTCTCTTGCTTTTTTGATGATCCAACAGAAGTTGGCAATTTGATCTCTGCTTCCTCTGCCTTTTCTAAATCCAGCTTGAACATCTGAAAGTTCACGGGTTCACGTGCTGTTGAAGCCTGGCTTGGAGAATTCTGATATTACTTTGCTAGCATGTGGAATGAGTGCAGTTGTGCAGTAGTTTGGACTTTCTTTTCCCTAGTGGCTCAGAGGGTAAAGTGTTTGCCTGAAATGCAGGTAGACATGGCATCGATCCCTGGGTCAGGAAGATCCTCTGGAGAAGGAAATGGCAACCCACTCCAGTACCTTTGCCTGGAAAATCCCATGGACGGAGGAGCCTGGTAGGCTACAGTCCATGGGGCCGCAAAGAGTTGGACACAACTGAGTGACTTCACTTTCACTTTCACTTTGAACATTCTTTGGCATTGCCTTGCTTAGGGATTGGAATGAAAACTGAAATTTTCCAGTCCTGTGGCCACTGCTGAGTTTTCCAAATTTGCTGGCATACTGAGTGCAGCACTTTCAGAGCATCATCTTTTAGTATTTGTAATAACTCAACTGGAATTCCATCACCTCCACTAGCTTTGTTCATAGTGACACTTCCTAAGGCCCACTTACTTCACTTTCCAGGATGTGTGGCTCTAGGTGAGTGATCACACCATCATGATTATCTGGGTCATGAAGATCTTTTTTGTATAGTTCTTCTGTATATTCTCGCCACCTCTTAATATCTTCTGCTTTTGTTAGGTCCATACCATTTTTGTCCTTTATTTTGCCCACCTTTGCATGAAAATTTCCCTTGGTAACTTTAGTTTTCTTGAAGACATCTCTAGTCTTTCCCATTCTATTGTTTTCCTCTATTTCTTTGCATTGACGCTGAGGAAGGGTTTCTTATCTCTCCTTGCTATTCTTTGGAACTCTGCATTCAAATGGGTATATCTTTCCTTTTCTCCTTTGTCTTTTGTTTCTCTTCTTTTCATAGCTATCTGTAAGGCCTCTTCAGACAACCATTTTGCCTTTTTGTATTTCTTTTTCTTGGGGATGGTCTTGATCACTGCCTCCTGTAAAATGTCATGAACCTCCATCCATAGTTCTTCAGACACTCTATCAGATATAATCCCTTGAATCTATTTGTTACTTCCACTGTATAACCATAAGGGATTTGATTTAGGTCATACCTGAATGGGCTAGTGGTTTTCCCTACTTTCTTCAATTAAGTCTGAATTTTGTAATGAGTTCATGATCTGGGCCACAATCAGTTCCTGTATAGAGCTCCTCCCTCTTTGGCTGCAAAGAATATAGTCAATATGATTTTGGTATTGACCATTTGGTGATGTCCATGTGTAGTCTTCTCTTGTCTTGTTGGAAGAGGGTGTTTGCTATGACCAGCGTGCTCTCCTGGCAGAACTCTGTTATCCTTTGCCCTGCTTCTTTTTTTGTACTCCAAGGCCAAATTTGCCTGTCTATTCAGGTATCTCTTGACTTCCTACTTTTGCATTCTAGTCCCCTATAATGAAAAGGACATCTTTTTTGGGTGTTAGTTCTAGAAGGTCTTGTAGGTCTTCATAGAACCATTCAATTTCAGCTTCTTCAGCATTACTGTTTGGGGCATAGACTTGGATTACTGTGATATTGAATGGTTTGCCTTGGAAACAAACAGAGATCATTCTGTTGTTTTTGAGGTTGCACCCAAGTACTGCATTTCATACTCTTTTGTTGACTGTGATGGCTACTCATTTCTTCTAAGGGATTCCATTTCTTCTAAGCCATTACAGCTTCTACCACATATCCCAGGGAGCTAGAGCACTGTATGCATGACTAATGCATGCTAGTGTTAAATTGAGTTGTTTTAAATTGAAAGATACAGGTAATGACCAGTGATTTTTTTCTGTGCCAGAATCTACCAATATTTAATCTGAAAAATAGACAAACTTTGAAGGAAGGTAATAGAAGACAGTGTTTTAAAGAAACAACATAAATATTACAAACTGATTCTTAGTATAGCTAAGTGTCTGGAATGAGTTTAGAATGGCTGGAACAGAGAAGACAGAGAATGCCATAGAATGCTGAAAGAGTTGCATAGAGTTTTGTGGATATCAAAATTTAACATATCAAAGATAAATCAGTTAAGTTCAGTCACTCAGTCGTGTCTAACTCTTTGTGACCCCATGGACTGCGCCATGTCAGGCTTCCTTGTCCGTCACCAACTCCCAGAGCTTGCTCAAACTCATGTCCATTGACCTGGTGATGCCATCCAGCCATTTCATCCTCTGTCATCCCCTTCTCCTCCTGTCTTCAGTCTTTCCCAGAATCAGGGTCTTTAATCTGCCTGCAATGCAGGAGACCTGTGTTCAATCCCTGGGTTGGGAAGACACCCTGGAAGAGGACATAGCAACCCACTCCAGTTTTATTGCCTGAAGAATCCCCATGGACATATTTCTCTGACTCATAAACTCTGCCACTGATTTTCAGTAATGATTTAATATCAGAGGGATAATGCATATATTGCTGGGAGTTATGAAGCACTAATCTCATGGGTAAATGTTATTACTTAACATTTTTAAAAATTTGATAATTATTAATATTGATTTTGTGTGAGATCTATGGATCTTTCTGCTGTCATTTCACACATGAGTAACATGGAGCTTCCTTCCATGACATTCCAAAGAGTACACATATATCAGCAAAATAGAGTCAAGAATGAATGTTAGACAATTTTGAGGTCAATCACAATGCATAGAGAAGTATCTCCTAACTTGATCCATTAGCAACATTTAGCCTTGAGTCTAGTGAAGTAAATCTCATTTAGAAAGTGAAAGTTTTGTTAAAGTATTTCATACCTATATCTTTATATTGAGTGGACAGATTTTTCATGTAAGTTCACTTTCTGTATGATAAATTGACCTTAATCAAATCACCCTGATTCAAATTATCAATGTAGAAGTCAAAAGTAACATTAAAGAAGAAAATAACACTATAATAACAGCTGATAGCTCAGTGGGCTGTGTGCTCAGCACTAAATACACAGAGCAGGAAAGGGGAGGAGGTGATGGGAGTTCAATTGGCCATCTGTTTTATGGGGGAATAAATAATCCTTTCAGGATTATGTGAAGAGCATTGAAGAGTTGTCTTTCTTGCCAAGGTGCTTGATTATACTGGATGTCCTTAAGGGAAAAGTAGTTTCTATCTTTCAAAATTTTAGAGATAATTGCTGCATGTAATTGCATCCTGACAAATATCTGTTGAGCAAATTAAAGTTTAGTGCAATAGAAACAAGATATTTTATCTTTGTCTGCCCTTAATGACCAGTATTAAAATGGAGCAAAACCAAATAGCACATTTCAATTCAGTTTATCTAAAGCTACTACAGTACTATCTGCAACTGTCACAAGTTTGTAAATATTTTAAGACAAACTTTATAATGAAATTAAACTGGCCAATTTAATAAAACAGTGCATTTAGATTTTAACCATATTGATTTGAGAACATTGATTATCAAGATAAATATTTAATTGTATAAGGCAAAATAAAATATTTTAGTAGGCAAAGTCCTAAAAAGAAGGAAATATATACAGAATAAAAATTATGCTTTCCACCTATGTAGCAGTTCTGTATCAATTGTCTCACTCATCTATGTAAACAATTCTGGAAAATGAATACTATTACTCATCTTTGAAAAGAAAGAGTCCTCAGCTGAAAGTTTTAAAGTGAGTCTTCTAATATCACATACTTTCTTCTCCACATTTCACTGTCTTCAAGCCAGCTTCACTAAATTGTACTTTGACATCTCCAAAACTTCATAGGTATTTTTGTTGTAGATTTTAAAATAGTTGATCCCTCATTCTAGAACAACTATTTTCTGTTTCCCCTTCTTCTTATACTATTGTACATTAAGTCTTTCTTTAGTCAATAGTTAATTTTTAAGTCCCTATTATGAGCTAGAAAGTGTAATTCTTTCACACCTGTCATAATTTACTATTTCTTAAATTCAAAAGCATTCCCTGATGCTCCAAATGTAAGATTGCAGCCTGTCTGTGCCAGGGATTGCCAAAACAAAGCTGCCATATCCAGCCTGTGACCTGTCTGAACAATCTCCAAGCTAAAATATGTTTTCCAGAGATTTTAATGGATGAAAAAGTCAAAAGAAGAATGATTCTGTACAAAGTGAAAATTGTATGAAATTAAAATTTCAGTTTTCACATATATTTTGTGGAATATAACCACAAATACTAGACACATAATAAACATTGGAAACTTCCCAGGTGATCATAAATAGCCATCAAGTACTTGATTTCCTTTTTGAGATCAATTGGATTGGTTTCACTATCATGAAACAACAAGGTTAGGCTTGGTAATTTCAGGGAGTTTAAATCAATGAAGATCATTATGAGTGAGGTAGATAATGAGTATCGTAAGTAAAAAATTCATACAAAATAAGGTAATAAACTCATCAAGTGAGTATTTAAAGTGATGACCTAAGATATTTCGACCTTTCTTTATTTTCTAAGAAAGAAAATAAAAATAGTCTGGTCAAAAATAGGATACTACCATTAGTAAATGGGCTTCCCAGCTGGTGGTAGAGGTAAAGAACCTGCCTGCCAATGCAGGAGACATAAGAGATCTGGGTTGGATCCCTAGGTCTCAAAGATCCCCTGGAGGAGCACATGGCAACTCACTCCAGTACTCTTGCCTGCTGAATCCCATGGACAGAGGAGCCTGGCTGGCTATAGTCCATGCGGTTACAAAGAGTCGGACACAACTGAACAACTTAGTCTGCATGCAAGTAAAAAATAATTCTATGATTTAAAAAAAAATCAAATTACTAAAGAGTCCAGATTTTACGAAAACAAAGCAAAATACATAAAGTGTATATAACCTCTTAGGAGATAAATGGGAGAATGGGAGGAAGGAAATTGTGTGTGTGTGTGTGTGTGCAGATAATTAATTTTTGTCTTGAAATCTCATGATTATACAAATAATGGAATCTGTGTAACAATTAAATATAACATCATCCTTTTTCTGTATTAATATTTACATTTTTCTTAAGTTTTATCATTTTAGATTAGACTTTATTCTCTTAAAGATATAGATTAAATCATTATTTTGAATTGTATATTCTAAAATATATAAGCAAAAAGATAATAAGCACTAGTAATACTTTTAAACTAATTTCAAAGTACTATACTTATCAAAATATTGGGCTTATTTTTATATTATTGATCTAAATAAATCATTTTGATTTTCTGGTTCAGTGTTTTTACAATCATTTTTATACTGTGGAGGTTTTATGTATGATATCTTTTCTATAGGAACATTTAATGATGGAGAGTAGTGAATCCAAATTTTAGTCTGTGACTGGCGGCAGAATTTTAACTACCTCAATTTCCAATATCCAGTAGCTTACATGTAATCCCTGATTATATCTCCAGGTTTTTAATATTCCTCACTCCAAAAGACCTTGATCATAGTAATTTCCAAGTTCTGCTTACAAGGCTGGATTTCATATTTTAATTTAATGCTTTAGAACTCATCCATAATTCAGAATAATGCATGACTGATTAAATAAACAAACCTGAATAACTTATTGTCATATAAAAGCAGAAATCAAAATGTATTCAACTGGTTCAATTATATTATTAAGTGTTAAAGCCTATTAGATTCAAATCTATGAACAGAAATGTTTCAGGACTTAAATAAAGCCAAGCATCATAAGTTCTTGAATAATTTTTTAAAATGTTTTCTGATTAGAATTTTTTTTGGAAAAGAAGACCAAGAAATATGCCATCAGCTGCAATACAGGTCACGGGATAGTATCGACATTTTTCTAGGTATTGATTACAGTGCGTCTTCCTTTCAAGGTATTTTCCTGCTTGTTTCTATGGAGATGGGTTAATCTATGTTGAACTTAATAGAGGATGATTAGTGCTCCCAGCATGATGAAAGCTGAGAGTATCTTACCACTTGACCCTAGTGATTAGATTGGATCTATTTAGATTTTTCCTTTAGTATTAGGATATTTTCTGACATTAGAGCATTACTCTAACTTTGAAAACAGAATTTCTGAAGTGACAAATGAATGCCTGAAGTGCTCAGTAATATGTTTCCACTCAAGATAAACAGGACTCTAACATGTTCAAGGAGCACATAACTAGTATCTCCATTTTGCCCTAAATTCCACCGTTGTCACACCCTTCAAGACCTTACAATTTTCGTTCTTCACATGCCCAGACTAACTCTTGGCCAAAGACATAGAGCAAAGCCCTATGAAGATTTCTGGGCTCAACTTTTGGGATAGCTCACAATGCTCCAATGATATTCTCTGCAAATTTCAGCTGCTTCTGAAAACTGAGCTCCGTTGTGTGTGTCCTCAGCTCAGAAAGATAACTTCTCTCTGTCTGTTTCACGTTCAGCAGCCATAGTCTGAAAATGCATAAATATTGAAGGCCAGATTTCAGGTAATATCCACCTTATCTGTCTCTCTCCTATCAAGTATCACAGTTAGGAGTTTTCCTACACTTGAAAAGATTCAATTCAAATAGTTGTTCCAGGTTTATAGTTGTTTTCTGTGTTAGAGTAAGTCCAGTACGTGTAACTTCAAAATGGTCAGAAACAAGACTGTTGTTACTTAACTAAACTGCTCTCTTCCTTTTAATAACCTAATTTTAAGACTCACAGTTCCATTGTATATTTTTTATATGAGTGTCTCAGCCTCAAATTGATAGCAAAGAAGTTTTGATTTCATCTTATCCTAAAATAATTAAGAAATATATCTATTCAGTTTTCAAATAACTGAGTCTATTTTATGCAAAATTTTTTTAACTTCTGCTTTTAACACCTTCTGTATTAGAATGTAGCACTAAATAATTTAGTTTTTAAAACTTACAAATATTTCATTAACAGCACAATGTTCAGTAATTTTTTGATACATTTAATGTCTGGTTAAAGAGACAGGAATACCAGAGTCTTTAATACTCTTTAAGTCTCTTTAATACCTTACCTGCCTCCTGAGAAATCAGTATGCAGGTCAAGAAGCAACAATTAGAACTGATCATGGGAGAACAGACTGATTTCAAATAGGGAAAGGAGTACGTCAAGGCTGTATATTGTCACCCTGATTATTTAACTTATATGCAGAGTGCATCATGAGAAACCCTGGGCTGGATGAAGCACAAGCTGGAATCAAGATTGCCAGGAGAAATATCAATAATGTCAGATATGCAGTTGACACCACCCTTATGGCAGAAAGGCACTCAAGAGCCTCTTGATGAAAGTGAAAGAGGAAAGTGAAAAAGTTGGCTTAAAACTCAACATTCAGAAAACAAAGATCATGATATCCAGTCCCATCACATCATAGCAAATAGACAGGGAAACAGTGGAGACAGTGACAGATTGTATTTCCTTGGGCTCCAAAATCACTGCAGATGATGACTGCAGCCATGAAATTAAAAGATGCTTACTCCTTGGAAGAAAAGCTATGATAAGCCTAGACAGCATATTAAAAAGCAGAGACTACTTTGCCAACTAATGTCCATCTAGTCTAACTATGGTTTTTCCAGTAGTTATATATAGATGTGAGAGTTGGACTGTAAAAAAAGCTGAGCACCAAAGAATTGATGCTTTTGAACTGTGGTGTTGGAGAAGACTTCTGAGAATCCCTTGGACAGCAAGGAGATCCAACTAGTCCATTCTAAAGGAAATCAGTCCTGAATATTCACTGGAAGGACTCATGCTGAAGCTGAAACTCCAAAACTTTGGCCACCTGATACAAAGAACTGACTCATTGGAAAAGACCCTGATGCTGGGAAGGATTGAAGGCAGGAGGAGAAGGGGAAGACAGAGGATGATATGGTTGGATGGCCTCACCAAATCAATGGACATGAGTTTGAATGAACCCCGGGAGTTGGTGATGGAATGGGAGGCCTGGAGCGCTGCAGTCTATGGCGTTGCAAAGAGTCGGACACGACTGAGAGACTGAACTGAACTGAACTGAATGTTGCTTGAAAATAATTTTTTTTTATTATTTTAGAATACAAAATTTATACTCTTATATGTGGGAGATTATATTTCGTGTCTAGTTTACATTCAAATTTTGAAATACTTGTGCTAAAGTTTACTTTTGTTTTTCTGCAAATGCATACTTAATAATGTTTTGTAGTTTTTGACAAGTGATATGTGTAATTTTCTTTAATCCTATTTTTTCTGCTAGTAATTTAGTCAATTGTGTTTCTTATGACAAATCAACACTTAAAAGCACACACTATTCAGCAACTGCTTTTTTGAGTAAGAATTATTCATAATGATATTGCAGAAGAAATCTCATAGGAACCCATTTTTACACCTTATTGTCAATTTTTCTGAAGTTCTGCAATGAGGTATTCCATAAAAACTGATGTTTGATGTTTTAGGTAGTCCATAAAAACTGATAATGTTTAATGCACCATTTTCATAATCTTTTTTTATTTTTAGAACTATTAATAATGTTTCATTCTTAGAGTCATATGTCTCAGAATGCAATTCACCCCTGCCCTGCCCATCACAATGTCCCCTTTTTGTTTTTTGTTTTTTTTTTTTGAACCCTTGTCAAGTAACCAAATGAAAAAGGGCAGAGATGATAGGTGGAATAGTTTTTTGTCAGCTTATAAGCATCATTTTTAATTAAAAACATCTCAGCTTGTGAACCATTTGTGACTTTTCAAACTTGCATAAAAATGAAATAAATCATTCTGAGGGCTATTCATTACCAATAAAATCTTATACTCTCTTCTTTCTCTTGCAGTCTTCCTCTCCTCATATACACTCATACAATATAGCTATTAATTAATAATAATTGTAAAATTATTCATAGCTTGAAAACTAAAATAGGATTGCACTCTTTTTAAGAGTTCATATTGAATATAAAATAAAAAATATAATAAGATATTCACATAACAAAACACTTTTCTATACATTAGAAAGATAACAGATTGTCCTTTCTAATGTAAATTTGTGTGTGATATATGTAAAGAGGGTTTTTTAATGAACATTTCTATTGTTCACATTCTATAAATTCTCAACTACTTTGTGTTCCCTAGTAATAAATTTCTCTACAAGTAATTAAAATGATTTACATACAACATTTTCATAAGCAGTGACTTCATGATTCTTGACTCATTTGGGAAGATGAGAAATGTGTATTATGGTGATGGGTAGAACTGAGATAATTCAGGCTAAAATAAATTATGTCAAACATCAACCTCATATTAACATGTTTTATCTATTCTCCAACTTAATCAAATGACTATTGTAAACAATTCACAGTGTGGTAATTTAATAACTCATAAATCTTTTTTTTAAAAAAGAACATGACATTTAAGTCTTCTGGGCATCTGTAAAACAATTGTTAGTCTATTATAAATATAAGTGACAACACATAAATTTGCATTCCAGTCACAACATAGATGTGTTTGGTATTGTTTCCCAAAAAAACTTGAGATGGAATCGAATAAACCTCATATCCATTATCAATCTGAAAGAGCCCACAAATCAAATTCTTCCAAAACATGTTCTCTGTGGTTGGCTGACTCCTTTTCTTGGTCACAGAACAAATGGAAATAGATTCATTTTGCTGCACTGGGTGCCTGGAGGTAAATACATGTCTATGACATTTTAGAAGTAGTATTTTTATTTTTTCCTGTAAATGAGAAAGTCCCAGTGATTTATAAGAGAAAAATATAATATTACTATTCAATTAATTCTCCCAAAGTCAATTTATCCTCCTATAAAATGTATCTTATTGCAACTAGTATACTAATAGATTTGGACTTGAATTATATATTATTTAAAAAGAAAAATTTTGACTGCTAAAAACGATTATAAACACAAAATGTAAAATTAAAAATTAATCTTATAACAGTACCTAATTTTGATAGCATAAAGTTGTTGCTTTTAACACAAAGTATGAAACCAAAATATAATAAGATTACTTCAAATGGATTAAATATATTCATATTTTTGTTGAATACTAGAATTTCATAGAAGAGATTAATATTTTCCCTCTTGTTATATATAATTTCACAAATTAGGTAGAAGATACATTTATTTATCTATTTATTTAGCTGTTTAGAAACAGCTTTTCTAAAATTTTAATAATTATTAAGGAAAGCACATTTTACTATAAGATTCTTTTCCTGTGTGCAGGCAAATAGATTTCTACCAAAACCTTCAACTATAATATAGTTTATATACCCCCTTAAGCATTTGAACATATAATTTACCTTGGCAGTTTGGAACTTAAAGCAGGTGGTTCCGGTTTGAGATTTATAAGTGAATATCCCAGGTACAGAAAGGCCAGTGTCATGTTCAATTTGTAATTTTCTAAAATAGAATAATTCAATCTGCCAATCTCTGGATAGATTTTTTTAAAGAAAATATTTTTTAAATTATATATTAACAATGGTGATTGAGTTTTCCTGATGATCAAAAATGTAAGCTTTCAATAAACCAATGATTCAGTCACATCATTTGGGGAAAAACAACACATTCAATTTCAGAGCTAGAAAATTTGGTTACTAGTCTTAGGACGACTTTAAGTAGTCTAGTTAAATTCTCTGGGTCTATTTCCCCAATGGTAAATGAAAGCAGTGAAACATATTATCTCTAGTTTTTTCTTGGTGAACATGTGTTGCAATTTTTCATTTAGGGAAGTCATTTATTATAATTATAATGTTTTAGACATATAAAAGTCATTCCAGAGTAAACACCTCACATTTCAGTTTACTTATAACCTCAGTGACAACACTGGGGAAACATAAGCTATTAGAAGATTATCTCATGTGCTTTTGTCTAGTAGAGTGACATCACATAACTCGCAGAGTTAGAAAAAAATGTTTAGTCAAGAGATATTAAGAAATGGAATATAAAATATATTAATAGGAGAAAGCACTATTGGGCACTCCCTGAACTGGAGACTATAAAAGACTGTTTGAAGAGATGATGTGTTAAATAATAAGAGAAGAAGGGGGAAAGGAAAACAAGAATGTGAACAAGAGGAGAAATATTTAAAGTAATACTCTTACCATGTTCTAAATGTTCAGCAAATAGATTTCATTAAAATTTCTGTGAAATTTGCCAGAGTCTACAACATTCAACATTCTTTGGGATATTAAAGTCAATGTAGATTATACACCTATTTGGTTGGTAATAGTTTTTTTTCATAAAAATACTAATATTACCACATAGAGAAGTAGTAATGAAACACATCTAACAAATGATGCTTAAGCTTTAAAAAGTGTGAAACACTCCCTACTTTACACTCATTCATAATAAAAGAAATAAAAATAATAAAATAAAAAAATAATGAATTAAATAAAAAGTAAAGGATGAGATATTGATGAGAAATATTGCTCAAAATTGATGGTAGAAATTTACTGAATACATAAGCGATAAAAATTCTCATTGTTATGATTTTACAAGATGTGATAGAAGACAATGTTTGAAAATATCAAATTCATCAAATATTTGATTAAACATTCATGTCAAGGAAAACTTTTCAGTAATAAAATGACTTGAAACCAATTTGAAAGATCTGTTCATGTTGCTGCCAATGGCAAAGTTTCATTCTTTTTTATGGATGAGTAGTATTTCATTGTATATGCATATCACATATCTTTATCCATTCATCTTTTCAACTGTGTCATACCTTGGCTATTGTAAATAATACTCCTGATAATAGGGGTGTGGGTATCTTTTCCCATTAGTGTGCTTTTTTTTTTTAATTCCTCTTCCGATATATCTCCTGGAATGAAACTGCTGGATTAAATGGTGGCTAAATTTTTAGTGTTTTGAAGAAGCTCTATACTGTTTTCCACAGTGGCTGCCCAGTTTATGTACCCAGCAACAGAGTACAGTTATTCCCTTTTCTCCACATTCGCACCAACATTTGTCATTTATGGTCTTTTTGATGATAGCCAATCTGACAAGTGTGAAGTGATACATTGTTGGAGTCTTAATTTGCTTTTCTGATGATTAGTGATGTTGAGCATCCATTTAAGTAACTCCTGGCCATCTGAATGTCTTCTTTGGAAAAATACATTATGCTTTATGAAATGAGCCAGACAGAAAAAGACAAATACTATAAGTTATCACTGATACATGGAATCTAAAAAATAAAACAAATGAATAAATATTACAAAACAGAAAAAGACTTAAGACATAAGAGAATAAACTCTGATTATCAGTGGGGTGAGGGAGAGAGGGAGAGAAAAAACTCAAGTAGGAGATTAAGAGATATACTAACTGCTATGTATAAAATAAATAAGCTACAAGGATATATTTTACAGCATAGGGAATATAGCCAATATTTTATAATACCATTAAATGGAGTGTAATCTATAAAATTTTTGAAAAACTATGTTGTATTCCTGAAACTAATATAATCAACTATACATCAATATAGTAAATCAACTATACATCAATAAAAATTTAAAATATTATTTCTATACACCATCTACCCTCCAATAAAGCTTTACATTTAGAAAATAAAAAACAACTATGTGAAAGAAACAGAATTCATTAAATGAAAATAGAATTCAAATAACAGTATATATGTTCTTCTTGTCCTTAACCGTCTAAGACTAGACATAAAGATGGTGACATCATAAGATTAAATGTTTGTAGAAGTCGATAGTGTTTAGTCCTATAATTACTCAAAGCAATTACACGAGAAAGGCAATTTGATTAAACTCTGGTATGTCTGAGAGTCCTCCCTTATTTCTTCATTAAAGAATGAAGAAACATGCCACTCACATGCACTCCATGCACCTGAACACAGACACAGAAGCACACAATTTGCCTCACACACTGGGTGTTGTTGCTCATTACTGAATAACTCCAACAGTGGTTCAAAAGTCCTTGAATTCCCAGACTATTTAATGTCTCTCTTCCTTACTGTATTAATGTAGTGACTTACAGTTGATTTGAAAGTCAGGTGTGCTTTGGTTTGAATACCTTGAAATTTCTCTGAGCTTTATTCTGTATCCTATTTTGTCTAGGTTGAGTAATACCTAAATTACTTCTCCCCGGACACCCCCATATGATATGGAGACACAATTAAGAATCAAATAAAATATTTGCAAAAAAAGGGAAAAAAAAGTATTAGCTAAATTCTGGTTAAACACAATGGAGTAAATGTCCTTTTCTTCTGGAATCATCAGTTAGTTGGCAGTAAAAAAAGATAAAATAAAATAAACTGATCTAAGTTTATCTAGGCAGGTGGCACAATGGTAAAGAATCTGTCTGCAATGCAGGACACAAGAGATGCGGGTTCCATCCCTAGGTGGGAAAGATCCCCTGGAGGAGGAAATGGCAACCCACTGCAATATTCTTGACCTGAAAATTCCATGGACACAGAAGCCTCGTGGGCTACAGTCCATGGGTTTGCAAAGAGTTGGAAACAACTGAGCGACTGAGCATATGGCCAAGAGAATAGGGTAACAGATCACATTTTCCCAAAGGAAACTTTTAAGGAAACATATAGATGAACAAGAGGGCAGCTTACATACTAGAGGTAAATTATAAACTAAGTGCTTACTTTGGGAGACACTGTTGAGAAAAATAACTGACCTCACTCTTGATATTCTTTGGCATCCCCTGTGGCTCAGACTGAAAAGAATCCACTTGCAATTCAGGAGACCTGGGTTCAATCCCAGGGTTGGGAAGATCCCCTGCAGAAAGGAATGGCTACCCACTACAGTACTAATGCCTGGAGAATTCCATGGACAGAGTACCCTAGGGGGCTACAGTCCATGGGGTCGCAGAGTCAGACACGACTGAGCGACTGATCTGATCTGAATGTCTCAAGACTTGTAAGTGCCATGCACCAAGAAAGATGGTGATTAAGACAAAAATCAGGAAATCTGAAAATAATTGCAGTGTATTTTTGTAGCCTCAAAGATCTTCCTTTAACCAAGTCGAGCCAGTTCTCTAGTCTACTAACAGGCTGAATGAAAGTTATTCTTAGAAGACAATTACTGAAAAAAAAAAAAAAAAGAAGAAGATAATTACTGGAGGTGTTTCAACATTGGCGACAATAGACACACGGCGACTGGCCCTCTAAAGGCAGAATGGAGCTAAAAGAGTGGTTTACTGTGATTTTCTAAACCATAGGACACCTGAGTTTCTTCCCTGTTTCTGTTAATATGCCTTAGATTATGAGCACTGTCAGCCCAACCAGAAGGAAAACAATAATGTAGATGGAAATCATGTATATGAAAATAATTCTTTTGAGTCAGGTATGTGAATATCTGAAAGCAAATATTCAGATGTTTTATAGATGACAACCTCTGAATAACAATAGAAATACTAGGAAAAACAGCATGTAAAGTATCTGACCCTGTTGTAAATAAAATCACAGAATGGAGAAGTGGTTCCATTTCTTACAAGAAGAGGAGGAATGTAATATTATTTCAGAAAGCATAGAATATCATATATATATATATATATCAGTTGCATGCTCCTCAAAATGTAACTATTGACATTTAAAAATAACCCCTTCACCTATCTATATTCACTCATTATTTTAGATCCAGTGAATTGTGCAAGGGTGATTAAGCCAATTCATTTTACTCAATGATAATAGAGGTTACAGTGATAACAGAGTTTTGATCAAGATTTTTAAACAATTTTCTAACAAGAATGAAAAAATCATAAGCTATCTTTAGACATTAATGAATAATCAATTATAATTCTTTAAAAGTCGCCTGATCCATCTGCCAGTTAACAGGGTATCAAAAGCAATTTTTTTCAATATTGATTCACATTATTTCAATGCAAAGTATTGGGTTAGCTCATTTAATATTGTGAAAAATGGTGTTTAGTGCTGTGGTGGGCTGAATAATGATCCCTTTGAAGATAGCCACGGTTTAATCCTTGGAACCTGTTAATGATACCTCATGTGGCAAATGTGATTTTATGCATATGTCATTAAATTACAGGTAGCAAAATGGGGAGGCTACCTTTGATTAACATCATGGTGTGCACTGAATGTAATCACGATGTCCTTAAAAGGCAGAAGGAAATTATAGACAGAAGAGGATAAAGTGATGTATCCATATAGAGAGAGACTGTAGTAATGCGACCACAAGCCAAAGAGCCAGCAGATGGAAGAAGCAGAAAATAAATCTCTAGAGCCTGCACAAGTAGCACAGTACTGCAGAAAATTAATTTTGATCCAAACTAATTTTGTGCTTTTGACTTCTAGAATTATGATACATTTATGTTGATTTAATCACATTTCTGTGATTTCTTACAGATGTCACAGGAAACTGATCTAAGCGTATTTTGGTAAAATTCTATCACAATCTCAATTATTCTGGTATATTTTCTCACACTGCATACTCTTCAATAAGTATCTAATTGGAATACTGGTCTTGGCATCAGGAGTGACATTTGCAATATACTTATAATCTTGGAGAACAATGAAATAAATAATTCATAAGCTTCAAATGACACTTGAGTCAGTTTAGAAAATTGAATATTTTTGTTTTTCAACTTTAAACTTAACACCCTATATATTTTCTTTGAAATGTCCTACACGTTTTAGGAAGCGTTCATTCACTGAAGAATTTCATCTAATCAGTAAAATATTTGCTTTCTTCTTACTTTCCTGTTTAAAAAATATCCCTTTTGTTTTACCTCTAAATATAAAATCAAACTGCCACATACTCAGAAACTCATAACCATATTTAATACTTAACTGTATATTTTCACTTTGTCATAAATTGCTTGTGACTATTTAATAAAAGATACAAATGCATTTGGGGGGAAGTTACTTTATGAATAAGGAGTGGTTAACACTCAAAAAATAATTAAGAATTTCTTGCATGCAAATGTGCAAACTATGTATTCAAATGACAGAGTAAATTTAAATCACATACCAATTATTATGCAGCATATTATGTATGTGAAATCTCAAGCAATTATGAAATCAGTAGATTTTACATAAGTATAAATTTACTAATTCACTTATTCATATGTGTATCTTAAATGTCAATTTCTTCAATCTGGTTTTCCTGACATTTCCCCCCAAAAATGTCAATGCATATATAAGTCACTCCTTTTTCTGTCATTCACAATATGAAAAAGATCCATACAAGTATCAGCAATAGAATGTTACATCTCAATAAACAGGTGATCCAGTTGTTATTGTTTTAGTCACTAAGTTGTGTTTGACTCTTTGGGACCCTGTGGTCTGTAGCCCGCTAGGCTCCTCTGTCCATGGGACAGGAGATTCTCCTGCTTGGCAGGAGATTTTTTGACCACTCAGTGGATTCTTTTACAACTGAGCCACCTGGGAAGCCCTTATGTTCCAAAAAAGTTTAAAAGATATTTTTTATTTGCAGTGTAAAAATAGGCCAAATTAAAATATTTTAATTAATAAAAACACAATATACTGATTTATAGAATTAGACATTATTAGAATCATCACTGCATGACATACTAGGGGAACACAGATGAGTGAAATAATAATAAGACCCTAAGAATATGCCTGAATATCTGACTTATTAAACAACATGCTATAATACAGATACAAAATCATTCCTGAAGAAGGAGAACTCAGTAGCAAATCATTTGACAGGGAGGAAGGCCACTTCAGAAAGGTCATAGAGAAAGTGAAGTTATTATTACTGCTAGAGTGAAGTGGGGGAAATAGTCTGAATATCAAATAAAAAAATATGGCATGTCTGAGCTTTCTTAGTAATCTGACATAATATGAGCAGAAATTAGATGTGGGTCTGCTTTTCTAAGGAAGAAAAAGAGAAGCAATGTGGAGAGAAATTGGGGAAAAAACTGTGAATACTATGATAAATAATAGTAAATATAAATGAAGCTCTGTTTTTGTCTTTTGCTTTACTTCATTTCTGAGTAACTTAATTGAATTGAATAGATGAGTAGTTTTTCTCATGTCATTTAACATACAGGCAGTCCTCACTTTGGACTGTAAAATTTATGGTGTGAGCTAAAACCAAACATAGCTATCTTAAAATTCAATGGGAAAAATTATGATTGTTCATAAACTTTTGTCAAAATATTAAAAAACTATCTTTTTGTTAGTTATATATTTATAAGAGAATGAAGAAATAGTAAAATTAATATTTACTCATATATTGCATTAAAATTATTGGAACAGTGACAAAGTGCTTTATATTCTTTGTTTAAATAAAACTCATGAGAAGTAGTTTGAATAGTGCTTCTTTCTCTAGCTCCTCTTATAATATAAAATAATTTTTCTATGTCTTGGTGAATTGTAAGTTTCCTTCTAAGTTTGAGTCAGCTTTCAAAATTTTATTCTCGTACTTTCAGTGTTACAAAGTACCTCTGAAAGTTTTATTAACATGAAATTTATATTCCAATATTACTTTCTCTGGGACATTTCATTTTTAAAAAATACATTGAAGTACAGTTGATTTACAATGTTGTATTATTTTCAGATGTACAGCAAAGTGATTTATGTATATATATATATATATATATATGTATATGTGTGTGTATATATATATTCTTCTTTCAGATTTCTTTCCCTTAAGGTTAATACAAAATATTGAGCATAGTTCCCTGTGCCATACAGTAGGTCCTTGTTGTTTGTTTATTTTATGTATAGCCGTGCATATATGTTAATTCAAGGCTCCTAATTTTTCATTACCAACTTCCTCAGTTATGCTGGTAAATTGTCTCCACTGTGTTCCTCTCACTACATATCTTGAGTCTCCCAGAGAAGGCAGCATCAATATTCCCATGATCAACCATCCTAATCACATCCAGTTTTACTCCCACTGTTACCATTTTTTCTTTTCTCCACTTTCGTATTTATTGGTCTATTACTTCATCTATTTTTGTAAAATGACACTTGGATGTATCAATGGGAGACAAGGTTGCAATAGAATGCCATGCTTTTCTGCTTTTATGTGAATTGAATTACAGATGGAGAGACCAATCCTGACAGACTCTGAAGGAAGTGATGAGATTGATCACTGATCATATCTGCTTCTGTCATTTATATAGTGTTTTGGAAGGAGGAGCTAGCAGCAAGTTTGTTTACAGTTGATATAGCCAAGTAATTTAAGATGAAATATTAGGAAACAGTGCTATTTAAATAACTATGCTAACTAAAACTCACATAAGTCAGAGCCTTACAGAAATATCAAATAAATGTAATATATAGGTAAATCTGGGCTCGCAGGTGGTGCTAGTGGTAACGAACATGCCTGCCAATGCAGGTCAGCTTTAAGAGATGCGGGTTCAATCCCTGGGTCAGGAAGAGCCCCTGGAGGAAGGCATGGCAACCCACTCCAGTATTCTTGCTAGAAGAATCCCCTGGACAGAGGAGCTTGACAGGCTAGAGTCCATAGGGTCGCACAGTCAGACATGACTGAAGCGACATAAGCACACACATGTAGGTACATCCAAATATCAATGAACAATCATAATTAAAGGTGTGATGTACAATATAACATTTTTTTGGTCAACACTTCACAATCTTGTTTTTAAAAAGTGACAGCAAAACATGAAAATTGTAATGGTGCATATCCAAACGGATGCTGCATTTGAAATCCTTAAACTGTGAGTCTAAGAGTTCCTCTGCATCCCCTGGTCTGGGGCAGGCTGGCTGGCTCACTAGTAATTCTGGCCATTCTATTCTCATTTTGCCCAAATACATGTTGAGTGACCCAGAACTGCCCCTTCTTCTCAATGGTCATCCCTGAACACATCTTCAGACCCTGGTTTAACTCCAGCCTTCTGACACTCTCTAGTTCATACTTCTGTGACTCCTGATCACCTGGTGATCCACAAAGCCACACATTTGCCTCCCCCGCAAGCCTGCCCCTTCTTTGAGTTTATCCTCTCCTGTTGCTTGTTCCAGAACTCTCAGGACTATAGCTCATTCCCTGGACATTCCCATCCCCATGCTTTTAAGGTTCCCACTTCCTGGAACACCCTCCCTTTGTGGCCCACCCAGTGCAGCATCATAGAGCAGGAGGCTAGTTCCTGCATCCCAACTCAGGCCTCACTGGGTCTGTGGAGGAAGTCAGAGCCATGTCTTGTTCTGCCTGATGTTCAGACCCCTGGGAAGGTACTATCGCCCCAGTCAAATTGGGTGGCTCATCCCAGAGGTCCGCTGGCCTCCCCCAGTGAACATAAATTAATATCTCATCTTCCTCAGGCAGGGAAGTGCATGAATAACCCTCCTCCAACCCTAGGAAAGCTTCTACCACCTTCTCTCACCTTCTCCCCCAGGGATGTTGCTCAACCCTAAGGACTACCCCAGCCCACAGCACCCAGCCCTTCCTGAGGGACCCACAGAATTATTGAGAGGGGCTGGCTCATTAGACCTCTCCTGCCAGACAGAAGTGATATCACATAGTGGTTCCTGCTGAAAGGCAGAGAATAGCATGTCAAGTTTTTCTTCTTCCCAATAAGCACTGATAATTTTGCCTATGGAACTTGTAAATTCATTGTAGTAACTAGTTGGCAGCTTCCTCGGCTCCCCCATCAAAACCTTGGTTCCTACTCTCCTGGGATGGAGGAGGTCAGGAAAACCACTCCACACTTGGTTCGCCCAAACACACGGTGAGGAAAGTCAGCCTACATAACCATCAATATCACTTATTTAGTTAAACAAACAACAACAAATTAGAACCTAATCATCATAAGAATTATGTTTACTTCACTATCTCACTTGAGTGTGATTTCCCTCCCTCCACCCCCAGGGTTAGCTTTATTTCTTCCAAAGAAAATTATCTTAACCTTCATAATTAGAAGGATAATTGTCTTAAACAAATCTTTAATAGTTCAAGGTTAAAGGTGATCTACATCTTTTATTTAGGCATTTATGATTAAGTTTCTGAATTTCACAGATTTCAAGTGGTGCAGTAAAAAAAATTAATAAAGAGAAACTAATCAAATAGAATTGGGGACCAGAAGGAGGAGCTCCCATGCCCCACTCTGATAGCAGAGCCCCGTAGGAAGAAGAAAGACTCCACTTCTTTCTTGGCAAGGACTCTGCAAGTGAAAAACCATGCACTGTTTACTACAGCCCTCTGAACTCCTTTTTCTCTCAGAAAAGAGTTCTCCGTCCCTTGCCTTGCAGGGACTTGTGCATGGTTTGCCTTGGTTGTAGACCCCATGTTGCCATTCTCTACTGATCTGGAATCAACCCATCTTTGCCAGAGAAATACCTGTCAATTTGTTTCAGATCAAGAATAGCAAACTTTAACCCCTTCCTTTTCCCCTTAGAATCGGACAGAAGTGTTCAAAGGAGATTAAAAATAAAATGGGGGTCTTAATCAATGATAAAAACAAGAGGATTAGGATAAAGCAATTGTTCAAAACAGATATTTTCCCCAAATGCATGGCAGAAGCTTGCACATTAAAGGAAATTTCTGTTATTAACTCTTACCCTACAGAGAGCAAAAAAGTTGTGAGATATTATGTGAAATAGAAAAACAGAAATTGTGATAAATCTCAAATAAGTATCAGATAAACTGTAGGAGGGAAGTCAAAGTTGATGGCTGGTCGCAGGGCTAATGGCAATTCCTGCCTTTTAGTAACAACTTTTGAATTCAAAGGCTGTGGCTGCAGTACTGGAAGTTGAACCCTGAGGTGACATACTGCTCCTAAGTCGCTTCAGTCGTGTCCGACTCTGTGTGACCCCATGGACTGCAGCCTACCAGACTTCTCCGTCCAAGGGATTCACCAGGCAAGAACATTGGAGTGGGTTGCCATTTCCTTCTCCAATGCATGCAAGTGGAAAGTGAAAGTGAAGTCGCTCAGTCGTGTCCGACTGTTAGCGACCCCATGGACTGCAGCCCACCAGGCTCCTCCATCCATGGGATTTTCCAGGCAACAGTACTGGAGTGGGGTGCCATTGCCTTCTCCGAGGTGACATACTGGCTACACACTAATTCTCTATGGAAGTATGATTCACTTCAATGTGGGGGAAAAACTCTGAAATCAGATGAATTCCTTAGTTCTAGGGAAAGAAGACTAGAAGAGAATGCCAGTAATTAGAAGAGTGAGAATTACTCTACCAGAAATCACTTTTGTTCAGTATGATAATATTTATATTCAAAATCTCAAAGTAAGAAAAAAGGTTTAAGCGGTGAAATTAAGCATCTAAAAATTTGTTTATGGAAATGATGACAAAGAAATCACTTTTTCACTGGCACAGGTGGAAGAAGAGCAAGTGCTGCTCTCTTTCTCAAAGTTTTAAAATTATATAAAATTTCTATGAAATATACTCTGACAATGTTTTTTAGAGGTTTAGCCCTAACAATTTCAAATGTTGATTGTGCTCCTTCTGGATCTTCAGAGTTAAAGGGCAGAATGTTATTGATGCCAGATGGTTCATAGGGGCCTGGTGGAAGTAAGGCTTCTCTATGTTCACTGTTTCTATCAAAAGCCACTATATCTGAAAATAATTTTTTGCACCATACTTCATACCAAGATCTAGGGAAAATTGCTACAGTTCTCCTCCCTACAACACTCCGACTAGTTTCTGTCACAGAGAGCTCACTGTCCTTCAGTAAGGATGACACTTTTGAGTTTCCAAGGTGGATGTCACCAATGATGGCAACATGGTAGGAAACAATACAAGTCGTTGTTAAACCTTGGTGAGAGAATACAATTTTTATCTTTGATTATTTATAATTGCTAGTAAAATGTGAATTTCCTTATTGTATAGAATACTTTATATCTACTGACATTTCCTTTGTAAATATATGTTTATAATTTTCATTGTTGAATTAGGTAAATCCTAAAGGAAATCAACTGTGAATATTCACTGGAGGGACTGATGCTGAAGCTCAAGCTCCAGTACTCTGGCCACTTGATGTGAAAAGTCAACTCATTGTAAAAGACCCTGATGCTGGGAGAGATTGAAGGCCAACGGAGAAGAGGGTGGCGAAGGAAGAGATGGTGAGTTAGCATCACTGACTCAATGGACATGAATTTGAGAAAATTACAGGAGAGAGTGAAGGGCAGAGGACCCTGGTGTGCTGCAGTCCATGGGGTGGCAAAGAGTTGGACACAAAAGTTAACAAATGAACAACAACAATAATATAAGAATAAGAAATTATTTGTATTAGGGTTTTTCTTAAACAAAATTTTTCACTGGAGTGGTGTCCTAAAAATAATTGATAGAACAATCATGGCAGAAAATATGTAGATGCATTCCCTAGATGATTATAAATAGGATGGCCATATGCAGCCTCTCATTATTTACAGGAAAAAGGTGAAGTCCTGTGTAAAAGCAGATACAAATTTTTTATGTTTTGAGAAGTCTTAACAAAGCTAAATCAGGTAGAAATGATGCAAATATGGCAAGAATTTGGATACCAAGAGATGAATATTCACCCTTTTCTCTCTTTCTTTATTTGTCTCCCTAATTCACATTTATTCTATTGAGCATCTATTTGGGGATGGATAGTAATACAGGTAATTATTAAGTCAAATATATCATGTTTTATGACAACTAACAATTGATTTTCAAAGTTCCACATCAGAAACTTTGTGTAATCTGAAGCTTCTAATAAGAATATTTCACAGAAGCACTGTGGTACTGACTTATCATCATTATGAACATCTTTGCTAAGTTTGTATGCCAATTTTTTCACATCAGTTATTTACTTTCTGTTGTTTTTTGTTTCTTTTGCTCAAATTTTAAGTTGTGTTTCTGAATTTTCAAGAATGTAATTTTTTCACTGTTTTTGCATCATTTTCTCTTTTTCAGCTTTCTCTTTGCTTTTCAAATTTTTCTTATAAGTCTTTTTGTGGTTATGGAAAACAGAGCTTTTATTCTTCAATGTGTCTTTAATGTCTGTTACATTGGTTGAACTGAACATGTTTTCTCCTCTACATATAACCACACAGTCCTCCCTATAATTTCTTCCACCTGACAGCCTCCAAATTTAATTTTAGATAAATTTCCATTATGCCAGAAAAAGAAACATTTGATCAGTATGATAAAGTGCCAAAACTGATTTCATTCTAGTATGAATTTGCAGTCATACTACCTTTAATCAGTAGGTAGTCTATTTCCTTAGAAAGTTTATTTCCTTAGTAAGTCTATTTCCTTAGTATTCACTTGGGCCAGTAGCACTAGAATAATGCTGTGCTAGTGTTGAGTGTCGGAGAAGGCAATGGCACCCCACTCCAGTACTCTTGCCTGGAAAATCCCATGAATGGAGGAGCCTGGTAGGCTGCAGTCCATGGGGTCGCTAAGAGTCAGACATGACCGAGCGACTTCACTTTCACTTTTCACTTTCATGCACTGGAAAAGGAAATGGCAACCCATTCCAGTGTTGTTGCCTGGAGAATCCCAGGGACGGGGCATCCTGGTGGGCTGCCGTCTCTGGGGTCGCACAGAGTCGGACACGACTGAAGTGACTCAGCAAGTGTTGAGTGTAGTCTTCAACAGGCCTTGCAAAATGCTCATGTCTTTTTTTATCTTTTGTCTTCACTATGGGAGATGCTGAAGGTGAGCTACTGGAGAGAGTGAGACACAAGCATGAGCCACATCAGCCCCAGCTACCAACTTAACACTGAGAAATATAGAGAAACCAGCTAAGATCAGTTAAGCTGCCTAGTTGACCTTCAGGTAACCACAGACACTTTGAGCTTTGCTGAATGCAGCTTAAGATGAGTAGACCCATACATGTGTGCCAAAAACTCATGAATAAACTAAATGTTAATTGCTGTATGCCATGAATATACTGTGTTTTTTACCACCCCCCAAAAAAAATATATGTAGCATTTTTATGGCACTATAACTGATCCAAGCAAACACCTTTCAATTGTATGCATATTCAACTATATGCCATTTATGTGTTTTGGAGAAGGAAATGGCAACCCACTCCAGTGTTCTTGCTGGGAGAATCCCATGGATGGAGAAGCCTGTGGGCTACGGTTCATGGGGTCACAAAGAGTCAGACACGACTAAAGTGACTTAGCATGCATGCACGTTCATGTGTTTTGTTGCACTACTGTGTAGTGTGGATTATAAAAGATTAAAAACACAAATTGATAACTGACAACAAGAAATAAATGCAAATTAAATATTTTCCTGTATTCCCATTTTTTAGATTATGTATTATTATACTACAGTGTCATTTCATCAGGGAAGCCTTTATATTTCATACATTATATGCCTCCATGGAACCCTCAGTTTCTCCTTACTAAGCACTCATAACATTAGGAATTTTTTCTCATATCCATCCCCTTTCTAAATATTAATACCAAAACTCAAGAAATCAGAATCTGTATTCATCTCTTTTAATGCAAAGATCTGACTCATTGGAAAAGACCCTGATGCTGGAAAAGATTGAGGGCAGGAGGAGAAGGGGGCAACAGAGGATGAGATGGTTGGATGGCATCACCAATTTGATGGATGTGAGTTTGAGCAAACTCTGGGAGATGGTGAAGGACAGGGAAGCCTGGTGTGCTGCAGTCCATGGGGTCACCAAGAGTTGGATAGGACTGAGCAACTGAACAACAAGAAATCAGGATCTGTGTTCATCTCTTTCATTGTTCTATTTGATGCTTAGGGAAGAATATGGCAAAGAATAGCAATCTATTCTTTAATATTTTTAAAGGTATTGTTTTTTCATCATGATTTTCTTTATTTTATGATACTTATAATTCTCTCAACTCTAAAGGAGATAATATATTTTATTTTATGTCTTTAATATATATCTTTGAGCTCTGCATAGCTTTTATAAATCTGTGTAGAATGTTTAAATAACTTCTTTTTTCTAAATTATGTTATCCATTTATTTCATATTGATTTTCAGTGCCAAATAAACTGTAATTTTGAAGCCACTATAGAAAATAGTATGAAGGATCCTCAAAAAAAGTAAAAGTAGAACTACCATATGATTCAGCAATTCTGCTTCTGGGAATACATCCAAAAGAAACAAAAAGACTAACTCAACAATATATCTGTACACCCATGTTCATAGCAACATTATTCACAATAGCCAAGAATCGGGAATAACGTAAGTGTCTATCAACCTATAAACAGATGAAGATTCCCTATATATAATATATTAGGAATGTGATCCAAAGTTACAAACTTTCAGTTGTAAGATAGATAAGTGCTAGGGAGGTAATGGGCTTGCCAGGTGATGCTAGTGGTAAAGAACCCGCCTGCCAATGAAGGAGACATAAGACACGTGGGTTCAGTCCCTGGGTTGGGAAGATCCCCTGGAGGAGGGCAGGGAAATCCACTCCAGTAAAATCCCATAGACAGAAGTGTTTGGAGGCCAGTAGCCAATAGGGTTGCAAATAGGTACACAAGCTGAAGCGATTTCAGGTTTCAAGTACACAACAGTTGTGTTTCAGGTACATAACTGAAGCGATTTAGCAGGCATGCAGTTATGTAATGTACAACATGATAGCTGTAGCTAATACTGCTGTATACTGCTGCTGCTAAGTCGCTTCAGTCGTGTCCGACTCTGTGCGGCCCCATAGACGGCAGCCCACCAGGCTCCCCCGTCCCTGGGATTCTCCAGGCAAGAACACTGGAGTGGGTTGCCATTTCCTTGTCCAATGCATGAAAGTGAAAAGTTAAAGTGAAATCGCTCAGTCGTGTCCGACTCTTAGTGACCCCATGGACTGCAGCCTACTAGGGTCCTCCATCAATGGGATTTCCCAGGCAAGAGTACTGGAGTGGGGTGCCATTGCCTTCTCTAATACTGCCATATAATATATAGGAAAGTTGCTAAAAGAATAAATTCTAAGAATTTTCATCATAAGGAGAAATTTTTCCCTTTTATTCTTTCTTTACTTTTTATTATATCTATACAAAAAGATGGATTTTAGCTGAACCTATTGTAGTAATCATTTCAAACATATGAGAATCAAACCATCATGGTGTATGCCTTAAATTCAAACAGTGATATATGTCAATTATTTCTCAGTAAAACTGGAAAAATACATAATTCAATTTGTAAGTTGTTTATTTAGTACTTTATACTTCTAGATGAAAATATTCAGATTGTTCCCAAGTACACCAGGAGTTCTTAAACCATTACATAAAATGTTCTTAAACCTTTGTATGAAATGAATACATTTTTTGTCAAGCCAGTTTTAACCAGGCATAATTAAATGAAATTTAAAAAGACCTATTTAAATAATCTAGAGTGAGAGAAATTTATTATGTGGGTGCCAGAGGGTCTGAGATTAAGTTTAGTGAGTATTCCCAAATTATTGGAAGCAGAATCTGCCTAGATTATGTACCTACTTCTATGTCTTGGTTCTTCCCCATCCCTTCTCTCCAGAATACATCATTCCACTCTTCAAAAACCATGTCATGTATAACACTTCATGATCTTTCTGCTTCAAGGGCCATCACAAGTAACTGGTCAGAGTTTCTATGACTTAATTTATATCCCTAAAGAGTATCTGACTGGCTTAGATTAGATCAAGTTTCCTCCTAGACAGTTATTTCTGTTACCCACAATTTATTACGTCTAAAAGAACAGGATACCAAATGTATTCCCACTATGGTTAACTGAGACAGAAAGATGAGGAACAAAATATTTCATAAGTATTTACTGTGCCAGATATAAAGTGAGTATCAAGAAACATTTACAACAATAAATTAATTATCTTAATATAAAATGTATTAAACTTCTTGCAAAGTGGTAATATCTACTTTCAACACATTATTTAAAAATCTTACTCATCATAAGAAAAGAAAATATATGATTTCCATAAGAAATGTTTCTCATAAAATTTAAAAATGTAAATCCAAGCAGAATTAAATAACCAAGGAGATACAAATGTCTCTAATTAAAAGTCCTTGACAATAAGGTTTCCAATTCTTTCAAGTTAATTTTATATTTGAGGAATGTTTCAATCAGTATGAAAATGGAATTTGTTTTGGAGGTTGAAAATAACTGTGAATTTTACCAGGAATAGTTAATAATTGAAAACTAAATTTACTTCTGAATATGTAACAAAATGTAAAACAGGACATTTCTGATTAAAGAGAAATTGCATTTAAGATTATAATATTCAAAATACACAATGTAATGTTATGTATAAATAAGTTAAAGTATTTCTAAAGAATATATATATTATAATGAAAATAAAGGGAATTCATTCAAAAGTTTTTGAAAAAAATTAAAGACATGAAGAAGAATTAATAATAGATGAGGACAGAGCTCAGAAAAGTAAATTAAGTCAGTAAATAAATACACAGAAACCTTTGTAAATGAGTAAACTAAAAAATAGAAATAAACATTAGATAACATTTTTACCAACTAAAATTACAAAGTTTCAAGAAACAAAGAAACACATGATTCAAAAAGTTGTCAATGATTTAAAAGTGTATTTTAACAGTGAACATTAATACAGATTAATACAAATAACATAATCAGATTTTTTTTAATTTAATTTAATTTTTATACTTTACAATATTGTATTAGTTTTGCCAAACATCGAAATGAATCCGCCACAAGTATACCTGTGCTCCCCATCCTGAACCCTCCTCCCTCCTCCCTCCCCATACCTTCCCTCTGGGTTGTCCCAGTGCACCAGACCCAAGCATCCAGTATCGTGCATTGAACCTGGACTGGCAACTCGTTTCATACATGATATTATACATGTTTCAATGCCATTCTCCCAAATCTCCCCACCCTCTCCCTCTCCCACAGAGTCCATAAGACTGATCTATACATCAGTGTCTCTTCTGCTGTCTCGTACACAGGGTTATTGTTACCATCTTTCTAAATTCCATATATATGTGTTAGTATACTGTATTTGGTGTTTTTCTTTCTGGCTTACTTCACTCTGTATAATAGGCTCCAGTTTCATCTACCTCATTAGAACTGATTCAAATGTATTCTTTTTAATGGCTGAGTAATACTCCATTGTGTATATATTCCACAGCTTTCTTATCCATTCATCTGCTGATGGACATCTAGGTTGCTTCCATGTCCTGGCTATATAAACAGTGCTGTGATGAACATTGGGGTACACGTGTCTCTTTCCCTTCTGGTTTCCTCAGTGTGTATGCCCAGCAGTGGGATTGCTGGATCATAAGGCAGTTCTATTTCCAGTTTTTTAAGGAATCTCCACACTGTTCTCCATAGTGGCTGTACTAGTTTGCATTCCCACCAACAGTGTAAGAGGGTTCCCTTTTCTCCACACCCTCTCCAGCATTTATTACTTGTAGACTTTTGGATCGCAGCCATTCTGACTGGTGTGAAATGGTACCTCATAGTGGTTTTGATTTGCATTTCTCTGATAATGAGTGATGTTGAGCATCTTTTCATGTGTTTGTTAGCAATCTGTATGTCTTCTTTGGAGAAATGTCTATTTAGTTCTTTGGCCCATTATTTGATTGGGTCATTTATTTTTCTGGAGTTGAGCTGTAGGAGTTGCTTATATATTTTTGAGATTAGTTGTTTGTCAGTTGCTTCATTTGCTATTATTTTCTCCCATTCTGAAGGCTGCCTTTTCACCTTGCTAATAGTTTCCTTTGATGTGCAGAAGCTTTTAAGGTTAATTAGGTCCCATTTGTTTATTTTTGCTTTTATTTCCAATATTCTGGGAGGCGGGTCATAGAGGATCCTGCTGTGATGTACGTCGGAGAGTGTTTTGCCTATGTTCTCCTCTAGGAGTTTTATAGTTTCTGGTCTTACGTTGAGATCTTTAATCCATTTTGAGTTTATTTTTGTGTATGGTGTTAGAAAGTGTTCTAGTTAAATTCTTTTACAAATGGTTGACCAGTTTTCCCAGCACCACTTGTTAAAGAGATTGTCTTTAATCCATTGTATATTCTTGCCTCCTTTGTCAAAGATAAGGTGTCCATATGTGCGTGGATTTATCTCTGGGCTTTCTATTTTGTTCCATTGATCAATATTTCTGTCTTTGTGCCAGTACCATACTGTCTTGATAACTGTGGCTTTGTAATAGAGCCTGAAGTCAGGTAGGTTGATTCCTCCAGTTCCCTTCTTCTGCCCAATCCAACTTGCCTGCAGATTGCAGCTATAAACTCTGGGCAAAATACAAATAAATGATAATCTGAAGGCACTAAACAGTAAACAAAAATTGGCTCTGGTGGTGACATTTAATATGAGTTTGATTTGTCTTGAATATTTCTAGTTTCACAAGTTTGATTTGGTTTGAATATCTCTATTTTCATGATTTTCACCCTAAGGTGTGTCCAAGATGCCACCATAGAGAATGGCTTAAACTCAAACACACGTACACACATGTTCTCTCTCTCTCCCCTTGTCTTTGTTGGCTGAGGAAACAAAGAGAATTCAAGGCAACTACAGCCACCAGAGCACTAGTGGAAAGTCCTCCAAGTCAGTGAAAGTTCTAAATTCCATGTGCAAATTCTCCCCAAATCCTTGGGCTCTATCGTGATAGCATATTCATGAATCAATCTCAGTTCAGTTCAGTTCAGTTCAGTTCAGTCACTTAGTCGTGTCCAACTCTTTGCGACCCCATGAATCGCAGCACACCAGGCATCCCTGTCCATCACCAACTCCCGGAGTTTACTCAGACTCACGTCCATCTAGTCAGTGATCAATCTAGCTACACTTAAATGATCTGAACAAAAGTTTGCAGTTGCTGCCCAACACACAGAGTTGGCGGTTTGATTTCAACACTTTTGATTGTCTATTTAGTAACTGCATACATAAAATTCAGAATATTGCTAGTGCCTGGAAAATCCCATGGATGGAGGAACCTGGTAGGCTGCAGTCCATAGGGTCGCACAGAGTCGGACACGACTGAAGCAACTTAGCAGCAGCAGCAGCAGAGTGTCCATACCTGCAATTTACAGTATCCAGGATAAAATCAAAACTCAATATAACATAAAAGAGAAACTATTAAAGGTTATCAAGAGAAAACAATTAACAGAGAATGACCGCAAGATGACCAGAAGTTATGATTAGCAAACATGGATTTTTAAGATAGCTATCACTATGCTAAACAACATAAAAGAAACATGCTTTCAGTGATAGAAAAGACAGAAAATGTCTACAGGTAAACTTCAAAAAAGAAACAAATGAGAATTCCCAAACTTAAAAAATAGATATGGATTAAAATATTAATTATATTTATTTGTCATGGTGATAACAGAGCAGAGCCAGTGAACTTGAACATAAATGTACTCTTCTAAAGAAAAGAAAAGGAAAACTATTTTTAAATGAAAAGAAAAGAAAACTTTTAAAAGAAAAGAAAAAGAAAACTATTTTTAAAATGAAAAGCATTGTCTCAGCAATGTTTGGGGAAATGTAAAGGTCTCATATATGTATAGTTGAAGTCTCAGACAACAGGGAAAAAAAGGATACAGCAGGAAAAACACTTGAGAAAATAATAACCAACACATCCAAAATTTGGTGAAGGCTATACATTTTTAGACTCAAGTTCAGCAAATTCAAAGCAGCATGATCAAATGTAAACTATGAGCTGCCACGTTAAAAAAGAAAACAAATTTTAATTGAAGCAAAGTAAGAAAAGAAATATTGAAAATGTAATAAATATCAAAAACATAATGATAATGATAAAAATATCATAGCACATAAGGGGACTATAGGTTTATATCACCATTAAAGTTTTGTCAAAAACTAGGGAGGCAAGAGAACCACCTCCAAGTGGAGAGAGAAAAACTGTCAACCCCCAAAGTCTATATCCAGCAAAAAAAAATCCTTATATAAGGTGAAATGAACATTCCTAGATAAACCAATGTTTACAGAGTTGCTACCAGATTTCTCAGAAGATTTCAGGTCTGCAGAAAGAAATGCAGATCATCAGAAATAGAAACTATCTGGATAAATATAAAACACAAAATTTTCTCAACATTACTTTAAAATATGAAGACATATTTAAAACAGATAATTTCTTGTGCTATATTACATAAGATAATTATGGCATCAGGTACAAGATAAAGCTTAGTTAATGGACCAATCAGTTCAGTTCAGTTCAGTAACACAGTCATGACCAACTCTTTGCGACCCCATGGACTGCAGCATGCCAGGCTTCCCTATCCATCACCAACTCAAGAAGCTTGCTCAAACTCATGTCCATCGAGTCAGTGATCCCGTCCAACCACCTCATCTGCTGTCTTTGCCTTCTCCTCCTGCTTTCAATCTTTCCCAGCATCAGGGTCTTTTCCAATGAGTCAGTTCTTCACAACAGGTGGCCAAAGTATTGGAGTTTCCACTTCAGCATCAGTCCTTCCAATAAATATTCAGAACTAATTTCCTTTAGGATGGACTGGTTGGATCTCCTTGCAGTCCAAGGGACTCTCAAGAGTCTTCTCCAAAACCACAGTTCAAAAGCATCAATTCTTCGGAGCTCAGCTTTGTTTATAGTCCAACTCTCACATCCATACACGACTACTGGAAAAAATCATAGCTTTGACTAGATGGACCTTTGTTGGCAAAATAATGTCTCTGCTTTTTAACATGCTGTCTAGATTGGTCTTGCTTTTCTTCCAAGGAGCAAGCGTCTTTCAATTTCATGGCTGCAGTCACCATCTGTGGTGATTTTAGAGCCCCCCAAAATAAAGTCTCTCACTGTTTCCATTGTTTCTCCATCTATTTGCCATGAAGTGAGGGGACCAGATGCCATGATCTTTGTTTTCTGAATGCTGAGTTGTAAGCCAACTTTTTCACTCTCGTCTTTCACTTTCATCAAGAGGCTTTTTAGTTCTTCTTCACTTTCTGCCATTAGGGTGGTGTCATCTGCGTATCTGAGGTTATTGATATTCTCCGGGCAATCTTAATTCCAGCTTGTGCTTCATCCAGCCCAACATTCCACATGCTGTACTCTGCATATAAGTTAAATAAGCAAGGTGGCGATACGCAGCCTTGACATACTCCTTTCCTGATTTGGAACCAGTCTGTTGTTCCATGTCCAGTTCTAGCTGTTGCTTCTTGACCTGCATACAGCTTTCTCAGGAGGCAGAAATGGACCCATAGTTTTTTACATAATATTGTATAGTATTAATTCTAAGTAAACTATGAAAAATTGAGGATGCTTATCATAATCCCTAAATCAATCATACATGTGAAAAAAATTGCTTTAGCATAAAAGCCAGTAGATAAAATCTAACTGTAAACAAGTAATTTGGAAAATAATACAGTAATATATTTTAACATATTTCAGGATTCTTATTGATTAATACCTAGTCATTAGAACTTAGTAATTACAAAGCAAAAATGAATTTTGACAGACAGATAGACAGAGATTCATTCAGTCGTGTCCAACTCTTTGTGACCCCACAAACTGTAGTCTGTTAGGCTCCTCTGTTCACGAAATTCTCCAGGCAATATGCTGGAGTGCATTTCCATTTCCTTTTCCAGGGGATCTTCCCAACCCATGCACTGAACCTGGGTCTCCCACATTGCAGGCAGATTCTTTACCTTCTAGGCCACCCGTGCATTTCAACAGAAGTTCTGGTAAGATATTGACAATGGTTGTTTAACTATACAATTGTACATTTACTGAACTTTTACTTTTTAAAGTTCTATACCATTTATTTTGAAATTATTACTATTTTATTTCACTAGTGCCCTTGAAATTGTGAAAACTGTGTTTTGGGTTATTTGGTTCTTTTTCTTTATTTGTCTCACAAACATAAACACTTATGTGGAGTCAAGGCTCCTGGTTTTCTTTCAGGGCTCTTTGCAATAAGGTTACTGCATTTCTGTTTCAACTAGCATTTATCAGTACTGCACAGTGTACTCAGGAGACTGGTCAGGAAAACAGATTATAGCAACCTTCCAGTGCTGCAAGGTTAAGTGATTTGACCTAGGTCATAGGAAAGATAAATGACAGTACTAAGAACAGAGTCTGGATAATGTAAAGAGCCTGTTTTAAATTTATTCTCCAACATTAGTTTCTAAATCAGAGTTTTTACTTTACAGAGTAGAGGGAAATTAAATAAGTAAAAATGTAGCTTATATTGAATTTCTATCAATTCAATTCTGTTATCTCATATATTTTAATTTCCAAAAATGATATATTCCCTTTACTTTAATGAAATATTATGGATAACTGAATAAGTGTTTATACAGGTAGATGACTAGGAACCAATTGTTTGAGAACCACATTAGGTTAGGTGCATTCATGGAAAGAATCTTTGAAAATTTGGTCAAGAAACAATGCTTAGTATTCTCTAATTCTAAAGAGACAATTAAATCCGCTAGCATAGTATTCTTTAGTGTCTTTTATATCTAATATTTTATTGATTCAGTTATTCATTCATTCATTCAGTTACTCATTCTAACATATACTTTAAGTAAGAAATTTGGTTTCTGAAAATGAGCTGAGATAAAGATTGAATTATCAGAATCACAGAAAAGGGACTCTTTATTTGCTGGCCTGGAAGTGAGAACAAAGTGAAGATCAATCCCATTATAGTCACTATATCCAATATTGACTATATTCTGCCTTCAGGGTGTGGCTTGCAGGATCTACTCTGTGACCCAGTGCACATTTAACTGGGTCATTAATACTTGCCAGGGTCATTAATAATGTGCCAGGGCACATAAATACTTGCCCTTCACAGTCTGACTCAAGGGGTGATTGATGTTATTAATGCTCAAGGAATTTTCAAAGACTTTATATGTAAACATTCTAGAATAAAAATCATCAGTAAGAAAATAATTTATAGACACTTTCTAAATATATAATTTTTAATTTTGCTCTAACATCCTTGGCCTATATTGTTTCACAGTGTGTGATTTCTATTTGCCATCCCGAGGCCAGGGGGATCTGGAATTAACTTTACTCAGAGGTCAGAAACATGACCTAGCCAGGATCATGAAATACTCTCCCAGAGCAAGTGAGGCAAAAGGAAAGGGATGCTGAGGTTTCCATTTGCACAAACATTATTAGTGATGCTCTCAAGTTAGGATGGTGTATCATTGGCCAGGTTCTTTCTGTTTCTTGCTTTCTTTTTTTTTTTTCATCAAATCTCATTTCCATGGTTTCTGTCTGGTTCACTTTGCATATTCCAATAAATTCTATTTTTGCTTATGATAGTTATAGTGAGCTTTTATTTCTTGCAATCAAGAACTCTGAGAGATACAAAAAATCTTCATTATTATACAAATAAGTATGGACTCTAGGTTTATCAACCACATTTTTGGAATTTGGATTTGAATTTAACATTTTTTTTTTTTTCACAAACTCTGTTACTCTTTATGAGTTATTTGGGCTAAACTTTATTTGCCAAGTTCATTCCTCTTAACCTCAGTTTTGTGAAATAGAAACATTTGTTGGTTCCATGATGATCCTTTTAAGTAGCTAAGACTTTTTAGCTTCCTAATGTAACACAAACTAAGACATAGATGCAGATATTTGTTAATGCATTAATGTACTTAGTTTTTGGTAAAAAGATAAAGATACTTCCTGTGAAACTTAAAGGATTGGGTAGTCAAGACTCTAGAGAAGATAGAGAAATTCCTCAACTAAGCTCAGCTCCGTTAGAACACTCAGCAACTGGTGTTCAGAGAAATCTACTTATTACTTTGATGTTTACCCTGAATTAAGAACAGTTCATTCTTAGAGATTTCCTCCTAACTTTTTTTGCAAGGTATGTTTTAAAAAAAATTATTAATTTTATATCTTACTTTCAAATTTATCATTTGATTGTTCCTCTGGCATGATAAATAAATCAGAAACAAAGCAGTCTTAAAAAATAGTGCATATCAAGAATCAACTGATAGTCTGATAAAAAGTACAAGAAAATGTCCATGAGAATCTGTCATATGCTTTATATAATTGGGGAAAGGAAAATGAGAATATTAATAAACAAAATAATTTGCAGCAGACTACAGCTACAAATTAAAGGACCTGATTAAAAAGTAACCAAATTCAATTTGAAATTAAAAGCAAAATACATCAGTCAGAGGCAATCAACATTTTAAAAGTGGATATAGAAAAATATAACAATGAGACTTTAGAGACAAACAGGTAATGCCATTCCAGGCAAAGGTGAGCCTTTTAGTATTTATTCATCCTGACATGTTTATTAAGGAGGAACAACGGAAATTGAAATGAAGTCTCTTCTTCGTAAGTTTCTTTCTAAAATAATTTATATATTATTACAAAGGTCCGTCTAGTCAAGGCTATTGTTTTTCCAGTGGTCATGTATGGATGTGAGAGTTGGACTGTGAAGAAAGCTACATGCTGAAGAATTGGTGCTTTTGAACTGTGGTGTTGGAGAAGACTCTTGAGAGTCCCTTGGACTGCAAGGAGATCCAACCAGTCCATCCTAAAGGAGATCAGTCCTGGGTATTCATTAGAAGGACTGATGTTGAAGCAGAAACTCCAATACTTTGGCCACCTGATGCGGAGAGCTGACTCATTTGAAAAGACCCTGATGGTGAGAAAGGTTGAGGGCAGGAGGAGAAGGGGATGACAGAGGATGAGATGGTTGGATGGCATCACTATGGACATGGGTTTGGGTGGACTCTGGGAGTTGGTGATGAACAGGGAGGCCTGGTGTGCTGCGGTTCATGGGGTCGCAGAGTCGGACACGACTGAGCCACTGAACTGAAATGAAGTGAAAGTGGTAGCACATACGTTAGAGGTTACCTAGTAATCTTTGCTTTAATGGAAAATGCATTTTCTAGGAGTTGTTTAATAGGTAGATAATTCTTGTAAGCTCTTTGTAATTAAAGCATATCTTTCTGAAACATGAGAACTTAAATATTCAAATATTTTAAAGGCTTATATTTAATGTTTTCTTTAGAATTTTATTTACTTTTTTAAAATGTAAGTTAGAAAGCTGATATTTGAATATTGAAATTAATTTCTAAAATGTTAACAGAGTGCAAAAGCACCATTAATAATTATTGAGGCTTCAACAGTACATGAACTGAGAACTTCCAGATGTTCAAGCTGGATTTAGAAAAGGCAGAGGAACCACAGATCAGATTGTCAACATCCGTTGGATCATCAAAAAAGCAAGAGAGTTCCAGAAAAACATCTACTTCGGTTTTATTGACTATGCCAAAGCCTTTGACTGTGGGATCACAATAAACTGGAAAACTCTTAAGAGTTGGGAATACCAGACCACATTACCTTCTTCCTGAGAAATCTGTAGGCAGGTTAAGAAGTTACAGGACCAGATATGGAATAACAGACTTTTTCCAAATTGGGAAAGGACATCAAGGCTGTATATCGTCACCCTACTTATTTAACTTATATGCAGAGTACATCATGTGAAATGCCAGGCTGCATGAAGCACAAGCTGGAATCAAGATTGCTGGAAAAAAGATCAATAACCTCAGATATGCATTGACACCACCCTTATGGCAGAAAGTGAAGAGGAACTGAAGAGTCTCTTGATGAAAGTGAAAGAGTAGAGTGAAAAAGCTGACTTAAAACTCAACATTCAAAAAAAAAAGAAGATCACAGCCTCTGGTCCCATTACTTCTTGGCAAGTAGATGGGGAAACAATGGAAACAGTGAGAGACTTTATTTTCTTGGGCTTCAAAATCACTGCAGATGGTGACTGCAGCCATGAAACTCAAAGATGCTGGCTCCTTGGAAGAAAAGCTATGACCAACCTAGACAGGATACTAAAAAGCAGAGACATTACTTTGCCAACAAAGATCCATCTAGTCAAAGAAATAGTTTTTCCAGTAGTCATGTATGTATGTAAGTGCTGGATCATAAGGAAAGCTGAGTGCTGAAGAACTGATGCTTTTGAACTGTTGTGTTGTAGAAAACTCTTGAGAATCCCCTGGACTGCAAGGTGATCAAACCAGTTCATCCTAAAGGAAAACAGTTATGAATATTCTTTGGAAGGACTGATGTTGAAATTGAAACTCCAATACTTTGGCCACCTGATGCGAAGAACTGACTCCTTGGAAAAGATAGTGATGCTGGGAAAGATTGAAGGTGGGAGGAAAAGGGGATGACAGAGGATGAGATGGTTGGATGGCATCACCGACTCAATGGAAATGAGTTTGAGCAAGCTCCAGGAGTTGGTGATGGACAGGGAATCCTGGTGTGCTGCAATCCATGTGATCACAAAGAGTCGAACATGACTGAACTGAACTGAACTGAATTTGTTATTTATGTCAAAACACATGCATATCTCTAATTCATATTGATGTATTATCAAAATTATAGATATTATTTATTTTTTCTTAATACTTGTAAATTACTATCTGAGAATTTATCCTAAAACTTGAATGCAGTCTATCAATTAATTATAAAAGAAATAATCATAATTCCTTTAAACTTCTCCATTTTAAATCTTTAAGATAGACCAGATCAATGCGAACAGTACTGTATAACTGAAAGTCTTATAAGGAAAATTTGAGGAGTTAATATCTTTATTAATATAATTTAGAGTAGGTATTGTTCCATCTCTAAGTCATGTCTGACTCTTTGTGATCCCACTAAGATACACATAATTGATGACCCAGAGGGATGGTATGAGGAGGGAGGAGGGAGTGGGGTTCGGGATGGGGAACACATGTATACCTGTGGTGGATTCATGTTTATGTATGGCAAAACCAATACAATATTGTAAAGTAATTAACCTCCAATTAAAGTAAATAAATTTATATTAAAAAAATAAAACTCAACATTCAAAACTAAAAAATAAATAAATAAATAAATTAGAAGGAATCCCTCATTTAATGCCATTACTCTCATGTTCAATATGGTAATACATTGGAGAATTAAAAGAATAACAAAGTATCTTTTCAGAAAGAAATTAAAGTTAGAAGTACATACATGAGATAGTGAAGTAGAAATATAAAGTAAGTATACCAATGCTCTTTTATGAAGCTATGTCTCATTCTGCTTAAAAATCTTGCAGAAAGACAAGGAAGCATGTGGGTCTTGAGATAAACCAAGATGTATTGGGAGGATCAATGCAAAGAGAAGAGACAGTCCGTTCTAGAGCAAGGTGGGAAGAAAAAATCAAGACTAGAGAAACAGTGCATGTGCTTTTCCCAGAGCAAAGGGGATAAAATTTAAATGCTTTGCAAAGAAAGTACAATATAGGTTTTGAGAACCTCTAAAAATAGAAGGAGATAGTAATTATGTTAGAGAGTTGATTAACCTTGATTTTTTGCATGTTAATAATAAAAGAGATTTGAGAAAAGTATAAATATATATGTACTAGATTATCAGAGTTAGTGTGGATCCTGCATGTCTACATAGAAGGAAATTTAAATCACAGCTTTCTACATTAGGTCCTCAAAAGGCAAGAGGGGGTGGTAATAATTTTATTATGGCTGTAAATGAAATTAAAGGCAGGCTTTATCCATTTGCTATATTAGTTTTAATTATAGGAATCAACTATATCTCTGAATGTGTTCAAAGAGTAAGTTAAAATTGTTAAAATTCTAATCACAATAAAAAAGGAGTCAGTGAAAATTACATACAAGTAATTTCAATGTTTAGTTTGTTCATTTTTCTAAGCTTTGGAAAGAAAATCTTGGATATGGATGACATTGTTCTCTGTATCTATCTAAAATGGAAGAAAAATCTAGTCCTGTTATATTAGCCTTACTGCTTCTCTGTTAATATTGTGAAGTGCCCATTTTAAAAGGAAAACTAAAAGTAAGCACTTCTCTCCAAGAAATCAATAAATAAATAAATGCAAAAAGCCTGTCAAGCAATATTTTGTAAATGTTAAAACCTTAGGTAGCTACAAAATATTGCTTGGCAGGCTTAAAACCTTAGGTAGCTATGGCCTTCCTTGGTGGTTCATACAGTAAAGAATCTGCCTGCAGTGCAGGCGATCAGGGTTCGATCCCTGGATCAGGAAGATCCTTGCGAGAAGGAAATGGCAACTCACTCCAGTATTCTTGCCTGGAGAATTCCATGGACAGAGGAGCCAAGAGGGCTACAGTCCCAGGGGTCGCAAAGAGTCAGATACGACTAAGTGACTAACACTAGGTAGCTATACCCATATCAATAAAGTTAGAAGATGGTTCAAGCTGCTGAAAAAGTTACCATAATCCAATCTAATATTAACTATCTGGCTTCAAACAAGCAGAATGAGAAAAAAAATAAGGTATATATATTTAAAAAAATTAATTTTCTTGTAGGAAAAAAGAACAGATAAACTGCCTTGGAGCTCTATATATTACCTCAGTTAAAGAAATTAGCTTGATAATGACATATATAGTCCATTTTTTACAGGGCATTTATAAGGGTGGAATTAATTCCAGCTATGTTTTAACATGCTTATTATTATATAAATATGATAAGTTGGTTGCATAAGGTAACTAAACCATTAGAAATGAGAAATGGGAGGCAGATGACTTCTTCTTCTTCTTTTTTTTTTTTTTTTTTGATTAGTATGGTCCTGGGGTAACTGTAGTTGAATTACTATACTTTCTGATACATTTCAGAAGCTCTCTAGGGGGACCAAGACAAAAAGTATGAAAGAGATGAGCCATCCAGGATATAAAATAATACTTTTCAACAAATAATGAACAGAATTTTGAGGCAGAAGAAAGCTTTTCAGTAATCTTGATAAAGGCCTCAGAAATAGTCAATGGAATGTTCACTTTTTAACGGCATTGCTAGGTCTCCATGGAAGAAAGACCAGTTAAATCAAAGAAAGCCTTATATGACTGTTCCTCTCCAATGCATGCATGAAAATGGCTGCAGAACATTCAATAAATGAATATTCATCGGATTCCAGTAGTGGAGGCTTTTTTTTTCTTTTTTTGGTGTTTGATTTCTAAGACCTTTCTCTCAGTCTCTCAACAACTCCCTGCACAGTCATTATAATACGGGGCGGGGTAACAATCCTTCTTAGTCAAACCTTCCTTACTATGAAATTGTGTGAACAGGGAAAAAAATAACCACTACAAATCAACAACGAAAATAGCTTTGCCCTAAGATTTATGTAGAACTTTTCTCTTATGTAGTTATTTTCTTTGTATCTGTCTTTTTTTTGGTGGTGGATATTAAAATTGTAAAAGTCTATGATTTTAGAAATAAACATTAAATAAGACTCTTAGGCTTAAATCTAGCATTGAAAAAAAAAAAAAAAGACGGCGCAATTTAAGCTAATCTGAGAAACATAGAGTGGCTTGGAAATCATCTACCATCATTAGCATCCTTACAGCCACTTATATTGTCAGAGTTTGTGTTTCCTACATATTTCCTACATATACATATATATATATATATATATATATATATATATATATAATCTAGCCAAGCAGTTATAAGCAGTCTCAATAGCTTACCATTTAAAAATGGTAAAAAGAAAAATAAAAATGGAATTGAAGAATTGTAATTCAGGCATTCAAATGGGACATGCTGCTGTTGCTGCTACGTTGCTTCAGTCGTGTCCGACTCTGTGAGACCCCATAGACGGCAGCCCACCAGGCTCCCCTGTCCCTGGGATTCTCCAGGCAAGAACACTGGAGTGGGTTGCCATTTCCTTCTCCAATGCATGAAAGTGAAAAGTGAAAGTGAGTTGCTCAGTTGTGTCCAACTCTTAATGACCCCATGGAATGCAGCCTACCAGGCTCCTCCGTCCATGGGAGTTTCCAGGCAAGAGTACTAGAGTGGGGTGCCATTGCCTTCTCTGAAATGGGACATGAGAGACTAATATTTTTTGTGGCTGCTGGGTAAAAAAAAAAAAAGTTTTAGAAGAACCCAGGAAATTCTATTGAAAGAAATATTTTCTGGAGATACAATTTTTTCTGTATAAAACAACTGACTAAATAGTGATGTTTTATATTTCTAAATTCCATTGAATCAAAGCTGGAGTATCATACAGTTTTCTTTGAGCTTGATTGGGCAACACAACAGTGTAAGATTCAAATCAGTAATAACTTTTTGACTGTCTTCGCTACTGAAGTACAAGGTCTTGAGGTAAGATTAGTTAATGTGTTATTATGTTCAATTTAAGAAGCTTCTGGTTATAACAGATAATAGACAGGCATATAATGAGCCAACAAGTTGCTATCACTATTGACAAATTAGTACCAATGTCTGGATAGTTTTTGAAACTAGGTCTTTATTCTTGAAGGGCTTAATAATTCTAGTTAACTCTCTCTAGTTAATTATTAATAGCTTATTATTAATGAGATAAAGGATACTTATTTGCCTCCAGAGGGAATTCTAGATTGATTTCAAGTCCTCTCTTTCCTAGATTTCTTCTCCAAATATATGAACAATAATGTTACTAAATATTAAAGATATTTACTAGACCACAATATGGGCATCATTTCTCTTTATTTATTCATGCTTGCAGTTTTGTTTCTTTGAGAATTTTTTCTTTTCTATTTGTCCAGGCTGCTTGCATGAGAAGAATCTGGTATGATTCTACCCAGAGGTTGCCTCATCCTGTGACATAAGCACTGGAATGAATTTACTACTTCAAGTTTTTCTGTCTTTAAAGGAGTCCACTGAAATTGGGGCACAGTGATGGGGAAAATGAAAAGAAACTTCAATAAGAGCAAAACCCCCTCTGTGTATATATTTACATGTGGTCCACATAAGACGAGGGTAGGGAAACATTGGCAACAAAACAAGGTTCAGAAATCCATGATCCAAGGCCTCTGTCTCTATCATTTTCATATGTACAATAAAATCAAATGACATCCATTCTAGACATGAAGCCTAGCTTCTAGAAGATGTGTTCTCCTTTGTTTTCTTGGATATAAATAGTAAAAAATGATTCAAAACAATTCATATTCTATGTGCATCTCTATTTTCCTGCTACACCATTACCTCTTGAAAATACTGCTGTGAGCAAAGGACTATGTAGGTTTTGTAAATATTTTGAAGATATGAAGTTTAATCCATAGATTATTTAGAACAAAAATTCTGAGAAATATTGATGTATAATATTTAAAAATTAAGACATTTAGCTACAGGATGATATATTAGCACTTTAGCTTGCTGCTAATTATGTTAATGTCATTTTTTATTAAAACATGAAAGCCCATTCTAAACTAAACAAAAACAAAACATCTAACAAAGAACAGCTCTCCACTATTTCTTTCTCCGCAACACTTTGTTTACTATGTGGTCTTTCTAGGGAGTAAATGTAGAGGCAGCAGACAGAAACTGACTTGATAACATGCTAGGTTAGCAGATATTGCTCTATATCACAGTTGAGGGCTGAATGAAATATGATCATTCTTTAAAACAAATGAGATGTTGTTGTTGTGGTTTAGTCGCTAAGTCATGTCGGAAACTTTTGAGACCCCATGGACTGTAGCCCCCCTGACCACAGTTATAATTAGATTGCCAAAGTTTCAGAAATTCTCTTCTATTATCCACCAAAAAAGACAGAGGGCTACTGTTTTAGAGGTTTGTATTCCTCTTCATTTTTTGAGATTGCTGAGATGTAAAAATATTTGTTAATTGGTTAACATATCTTAACATTCAGTTCAGTTCAATCCCTCAGTCACGTCCAACTCTTTGCAACCCCATGGACTGCAGCACACCAGGCTTCCCTGTCCATCACCAACTCCTGGAGCTTGCTCAAACTCATGTCCATCCAGTTGGTGATGCTATCGAACCATCTCATCCTCTGTCATCCCTTTCTCTTCCTGCCTTCAATCTTTCCCAGCATCAGGGTCTTTTCCAAGGAGTCAGTTCGTCACACTAGGTGGCCAAAGTATTGGAGTTTCACCTTCAGCATCAGTCCTTTCAATGAATATTCAGAACTGATTTCCTTTAGGATTGACTGGTTTGATCTCCTTGCAGTCCAGGGGATTCTCAACGGTCTTCTCCAATACCACAGTTCAAAAGAATCAATTCTTTGCTACTCAGCTTTCTTTACAGTGCAACTCTCATGGAAATTCACATGACAACTCACCTGACTACTGGAAAAACCATATCTTTGACAAGACAGACCTTTGTCAGCAAAGTAATATCTCTGCTTTTTAATATGCTGTCTATGTTGGTTGTAGCTTTTCTATCAATGAGCAGGGTCTTTTCATTTCATGGCTGCAGTCACCATCTGCAGTGATTTTGGAGCTCCCCCAAAATAAAATCTCTCACTGTTTCCCCATCTTTTTGCAATGAAGTGATGGAATTGGATGCCATGATCTTCATTTTCTGAATGCTGAGATTTAGGTCAGCTTTTTCACTCTCTTCTTTCACTTTCATCAAGAGGCTCTTTAGTATTTTTTCATTTTCTGCCAAAAGGGTGCTGTCATATGCATATCTGAGGTTATTGATATTTCTCCTGGCATCTTGATTCCAGCTTGTGCTTCATCCAGCCCAACATTTCACATGATGTACTCTGCATTTAAGTTAAATAAGCAGCATGACAGTATACAGCCTTGATGTATTCCATTCCCAATTAGGAACCAGTCTGTTGTTCCATGTTCAGTTCTAACTGTTGATTCTTTACCTACTGACAGATTTCTAAGGAGGAAGGTAAGGTGGTCTGTTATTCCATCTCTTGAATAATTTTCCACAGTTTGTTGTGATCTATACAATCAAAGGCTTTGGCATAATCAATAAAGCAGAAATAGATGTTTTTCTGAAACTCTTGCTTTTTCAATGATCCAACAGATGTTGGTAATCTGATCTCTGGTTCCTCTACTTTTTTTGGTTTTGTTTTGTTTTGTTTGTTTGTTTGTTTTTTAAATTTTATTTTATTTTTAAACTTTACATAACTGTATTAGTTTTGCCAAATATCAAAATGAATCCGCCACAGGTATACATGTGTTCCCCATCCTGAACCCTCCTCCCTCCTCCCTCCCCATTCCATCCCTCTGGGTCGTCCAAGTGCACCAGCCCCAAGCATCCAGTATCGTGCATCAAACCTGGACTGGCAACTCATTTCATACATGATATTTTACATGTTTCAATGCCATTCTCCCAAATCTTCCCACCCTCTCCCTCTCCCACAGAGTCCATAAGACTGTTCTATACATCGGTGTCTCTTTTGCTGTCTCGTACACAGGGTTATTGTTAACATCTTTCTAAATTCCATATATATGTGTTAGTATACTGTATTGGTGTTTTTCTTTCTGGCTTACTTCACTCTGTATAATAGGCTCCAGTTTCATCCACCTCATTAGAACTGATTCAAATGTATTCTTTTTAATGGCTGAATAATACTCCATTGTGTATATGTACCACAGCTTGCTTATCCATTCATCTGCTGATGGGCATCTAGGTTGCTTCCATGTCCTGGCTATTATAAACAGTGCTGCGATGAACATTGGGGTACTCGTGTCTCTTTCCCTTCTGGTTTCCTCAGTGTGTATGCCCAGCAGTGGGATTGCTGGATCATAAAGCAGGTTTATTTCCAGTTTTTTAAGGAATCTCCACACTGTTCTCCATAGTGGCTGTACTAGTTTGCATTCCCACCAACAGTGGAAGAGGGTTCCCTTTTCTCCACACCCTCTCCAGCATTTATTGCTTGTAGACTTTTGGATCGCAGACATTCTGACTGGTGTGAAATGGTACCTCATAGTGGTTTTGATTTGCATTTCTCTGATAATGAGTGATGTTGAGCATCTTTTCATGTGTTTGTTAGCCATCTGGATGTCTTCTTTGGAGAAATGTCTATTTAGTTCTTTGGCCCATTTTTTGATTGGGTCATTTATTTTTCTGGAGTTGAGCTGTAGGAGTTGCTTGTATATTCTCGAGATTAGTTGTTTGTCAGTTGCTTCATTTGCTATTATCTTCTCCCATTCTGAAGGCTGTCTTTTCACCTTGCTAATAGTTTCCTTTGATGTGCAGAAGCTTTTAAGGTTAATTAGGTCCCACTTGTTTATTTTTGCTTTTATTTCCAATATTCTGGGAGGTGGGTCATAGAGGATCCTGCTGTGATGTATGTCAGAGAGTGTTTTGTCTATGTTCTCTTCTAGGAGTTTTATAGTTTCTGGTCTTACGTTTAGATCTTTAATCCATTTTGAGTTTATTTTTGTGTATGTGTTAGAAAGTGTTCTAGTTTCATTCTTTTACAAGTGGTTGACCAGAGTTCCCAGCACCACTTGTTAAAGAGATTGTCTTATAAATATATATGCACCCAACACGGGAGCACCGCAGTATGTAAGACAAATGCTAACAAGTATGAAAGAAGAAATTAACAATAACACAATAATAGTGGGAGACTTTAATACCCCACTCACACCTATGGCTAGATCAACTAAACAGAAAATTAACAAGGAAACACAAACTTTAAATGATACAATAGACCAGTTAGACCTAATTGATATCTATAGGACATTTCATCCCAAAACAATGAATTTCACCTTTTTCTCAAGCGCACATGGAACCTTCTCCAGGATAGATCACATCCTGGGCCATAAAGCTAGCCTTGATAAATTCAAAAAAATAGAAATCATTCCAAGCATCTTTTCTGACCACAATGCAGTAAGATTAGATCTCAATTACAGGAGAAAAACTATTAAAAAATCCAACATATGGAGGCTGAACAACACGCGGCTGAATAACCAACAAATCACAGAAGAAATCAAAAAAGAAATAAAAATTTGCATAGAAACGAATGAAAATGAAAACACAACAACCCAAAACCTGTGGGACACGGTAAAAGCAGTCCTAAGGGGAAAGTTCATAGCAATACAGGCACACCTCAAGAAATAAGAAAAAAGTCAAATAAATAACCTAACTCTACACCTAAAGCAACTAGAAAAGGAAGAAATGAAGAACCCCAGGGTTAGTAGAAGGAAAGAAATCTTAAAAATTAGAGCAGAAATAAATGCAAAAGAAACAAAAGAGACCATAGCAAAAATCAACAAAACCAAAAGCTGGTTCTTTGAAAAGATAAATAAAATTGACAAACCATTAGCCAGGCTCATCAAGAAACAAAGGGAGAAAAATCAAATCAATAAAATTAGAAATGAAAATGAAGAGATCACAACAGACAACATGGAAATACAAAGGATCATAAGAGACTACTATCAACAATTATATGCCAATAAAATGGACAACGAGGAAGAAATGGACAAATTCTTAGAAAAGTACAACTTTCCAAAACTCGACCAGGAAGAAATAGAAAATCTTAACAGACCCATCACAAGCACGGAAATTGAAACTGTAATCAAAAATCTTCCAGCAAACAAAAGCCCAGGTCCAGACGGCTTCACAGCTGAATTCTACCAAAAATTTAGAGAAGAGCTAACACCTATGCTATTCAAACTCTTCCAGAAAATTGCAGAGGATGGTAAACTTCCAAACTCATTCTATGAGGCCACCATCACCCTAATACCAAAACCTGACAAAGATCCCACACAAAAAAGAAAACTACAGGCCAATATCACTGATGAACATAGATGCAAAAATCCTTAACAAAATTCTAGCAATCAGAATCCAACAACACATTGAAAAGATCATACACCATGACCAAGTGGGCTTTATCCCAGGGATGCAAGGATTCTTCAATATCCACAAATCAATCAATGTAATACACCACATTAACAAATTGAAAAATAAAAACCATATGATTATCTCAATAGATGCAGAGAAAGCCTTTGACAAAATTCAACATCCATTTATGATAAAAACTCTCCAGAAAGCAGGAATAGAAGGAACATACCTCAACATAATCAAAGCTATATATGACAAACCCACAGCAAACATTATCCTCAATGGTGAAAAATTGAAAGCATTTCCTCTAAAATCAGGAACAAGACAAGGGTGCCCACTTTCACCATTACTATTCAACATAGTTTTGGAAGTTTTGGCCACAGCAATCAGAACAGAAAAAGAAATCAAAGGAATCCAAATTGGAAAAGAAGAAGTAAAACTCTCACTGTTTGCAGATGACATGATCCTCTACATAGAAAACCCTAAACTCCACCAGAAAATTACTAGAACTAATCAATGACTATAGTAAAGTTGCAGGATATAAAATCAACACACAGAAATCCCTTGCATTCCTATACACTAATAATGAGAAAACAGAAAGAGAAATTAAGGAAACAATTCCATTCACCATTGCAACGGAAAGAATAAAATACTTAGGAATGTATCTACCTCAAGAATCTAAAGACCTTTATATAGAAAACTATAAAACACTGGTGAAAGAAATCAAAGAGGACACTAACAGATGGAGAAATATACCATGTTCATGGATTGGAAGAATCAATATAGTGAAAATGAGTATACTACCCAAAGCAATCTATAGATTCAATGCAATCCCTATCAAGCTACCAACAGCATTCTTCACAGAGCTAGAACAAATAATTTCACAATTTGTATGGAAAAACAAAAAACCTCGAATAGCCAAAGCGATCTTGAGGAAGAAGAATGGAACTGGAGGAATCAACCTACCTGACTTCAGGCTCTACTACAAAGCCACAGTTAGCAAGACAGTATGGTACTGGCACAAAGACAGAAATATAGATCAATGGAACAAAATAGAAAGCCCAGAGATAAATCCACGCACATATGGATACCTTATCTTTGACAAAGGAGGCAAGAATATACAATGGATTAAAGACAATCCTCTACTTTTTTGAAATCCAGCTTGAATATTTGGAAGTTCACCATGGTTCACGTCCTGTTGAAGCCTGGCTTGGAGAGTTTTGAGCATTACTTTACTAGCGTGTGAGATGAGTGCAATTGTGCAGTAATTTGAAAGTTCTCTGTCATTGCCTTTCTTTGGGCTTGGAATGAAAACTGACCTTTTTAAGTCCTGGGGCCACTGCTGAGTTTTCCAAGTTTGCTGGCATGTTAAGTGAAGTACTTTAACAGCATCATCTTTTAGGATTAGAAATAGCTCACCTGGAATTCCATCACCTAAACTAGCTTTGTTCATCAAGATGCTTCCCACTTGACTTTGCATTTCAGGATGTCTGGCTCTAGGTGAGTGATCACATCATCGTGGTTATCTGGGTCATGAAGATCTTTTTTATATAGTTCTTCTGTGTATTCTTGCCACCTCTTAATACCTTCTGTGTCTGTTAGGTCCATAACACTTCTGTCCTTTATTGAGCCCATCTTTGCCTGAAAAGTTCCCTTGGTATCTCTAATTTTCATGAAGAGATCTCTAGGCTTTCCATTCTATTGTTTTCCTCTATTTCTTCACATTGATCACTGTGAAGGCTTTCTTATCTCTCCTTGCTGTTCTTTGGAACTCTGCATTCAAATGGGTATATCTTTCCTTTTCCCTTTGCCTTTTGCTTCACTTCTTTTCTCAGCTATTTATAAGGCCTCCTCAGACAACCATTTCGCTTTTTTGCATTTCTTTTTTTGGGGATGGTCTTGATCACTGCCTCCTATACAATGTCATGAACCTCTGTCCATAGTTCTTCAGGTACTCTGTCTATCTGATTTAATCACTTGAATCTGTCACTTCCACTGTATAATCATAAGGGATTTGATTTAGGTCATACCTGAATGGTCTAGTGGTTTTTGCTACTTTCTTCAATTAAGTCTGAATTTTGTAATGAGTTCATGATCTGAGCCACAGTCAGCTCCTCTTCTTGCTTTTGCTGACTGTATAGAGCTCCTCCCTCTTTGGCTGCAAAGAATATAGTCAATCTGATATCGGTGTTGACCATTTGGTGATGTCCATGTGTAATCTTCTCTTGTGTTGTCGGAAGAGGGTGTTTGCTATGACAAATGTGTTCTCTTGGCAAAACTCCATTATCCTTTGCCCTGCTTCAGTCTGTACTCCAATGCCAAATTTGTCGGTTATTCCAGGTATCTCTTGACTTCCTACTTTTGCATTCCAGTCCCTTATGATGAAAAGGAGATCTTTTTGAGTGTTAAGTTCTAGGAGGTCTTGTAAGTCTTCATAGAAGGGTTCAACTTCAGCTTCTTTAGCATTACTAGATGGGGCATAGACTTGGATTACTGCAATATTGAATGGCTTGCCTTTAATGAATAGAGATCATTCTGTTGTTTTTGAAGTTGCACCCAAGTACTGCATTTAGGACTCTTTTATTGACTATGAGGACTACTTCATTTCTTCTAAGGCATTCTTGCCCACAGTAGTAGATATAATGGTCATCTGAATTAAATTCATTCATTCCAGTCCATTTAGTTCACTGATTCCTAAAATGTCGATGTTCACTCTTGCCATCTCCTGTTTGATCACTTCCAATTTACCTTGATTCATGGACCTAACATTCCAGGTTCCTATGCAATATTGTTCTTTATAGCATAGGACTTTACTTTCACCAGTCACATCCACAACTGGGTGTTGTTTTCACTTTGGCTCCATCTCTTCATTCTTTCTGGAGTTATTTCTCCACTCTTCTCCAGTAGCATATTGGGCACCTACCGACCTGGGGAGTTCGACTTTCAGTGTCCTATGCTTTTGCCTTTTCATACTGTTCATGGGGTTCTCAAGGCAAGAATACTGAATTAGTTTGCCATTCCCTTCTCCAGTGGACCACATTTTGTCAGAACTCTCCACCATGACTCATCTGTCTTGGGTGGCCCTACACAGCATGGCTCATAGTTTCATTGAGTTAGACAAGGCTGGTCCCTGTGATCAGTTTGATTAGTTTTCTGTGATTGTGGTTTTCATTTTGTCTGCCCTCTGAGGGATAAGGAGAAGAGGCTTATGGAAGCTTCCTGTTGGGATAGACTGACTGTGGGAGAAACTGGGTCTTAACTTTAGTACTATCATAATTCAGAGAGTATATCTAACCACTACATAGTTGTAATAAAAATAAAAATAAACTTTTTTATTACTTTTTTGAAAAATTTAAAAAATTAGGTGTCTTTTGAGAGAAAAAAAGTTAGCCAGCCCAATTTTAAATGATATTTTCTTTGTTTATAGGAAAAGCGCTTCAAATATTGATTTGTCATTTTTCTCATCTAGTCATTCAATAGAAAAGCATAAAAGAGTAATTGAAGAATTAAATCTTCGCTTGACTTCTAAATTCCCTTCTTTTGAGATGTGTGCCTCACCTTTATGACTGCCTGAATATTTAATCATAAATAATTTGGCAATTCAAAGACAAAAATTTCAGGTATGCTGTACATTTTTCTAAGCAATAAAATGCATTCAAAGATGTGAAGGTTGAATAGAATATAGAAAGGGGTTGCGGTTTCATCGTTATCTTCTGACAGCATAGTGAATTAAAGTATTGCTTACTGAGATACTCTGTTGGGTCCTGACACAGGAGGCCACCTTGGCTTTTTTTCCTTCTCTTGTATTATGTTCCTTATGATGAATCTTTACATTTGTTGAAATGGTTTCACCATTGGCTGTAACAATGTGCTATATATTTAGTGCTGACAAATAGAGCAGATTTAAAAGAAACCAGAGAAGGCAATGGCACCCCACTCCAGTACTCTTGCCTGGAAAATCCCATGGACGGAGGAGCCTGGTGGGCTGCAGTCCATGGGGTCGCGAAGAGTTGGACACGACTGAGCGACTTCACTTTCACTTTTCACTTTCATGCATTGGAGAAGGAAATGGCAACCCACTCCGGTGTTCTTGCCTGGAGAATCCCAGGGATGGGGGAGCCTGGTGGGCTGCCGTCTATGGGGTCGCACAGAGTCAGACGCGACTGAAGTGACTTAGCAGCTTAGCAGCAAAGGAAACCATCTAAAAAGGAAGCTTTCCCACCCGATGAGTTTAAACAGATGCAAGCTAGCAAATTACTTTACATAGATTTCTCTCAAAATAATTAGAGAGTGCAGGAGAAATATCTTGTCTATTTGGGGATCTTTACAACAAAGATGGGTCACTGAGTCAATTGAAAGGGAAAAAAAAATTCATTCCAAATTTCTCTGGTGCTTTTCAAAACCCCTGCTCAACACACGTTGTTGTTTTATAATGTACAAATTTGCTTGGTATTTATTAATATCATCTCCTACCTTCTCAAAGGGCCTCCCTGGTGGCTCAGATGGTAAAGAATCTGCCTGCAATGTGGGATACCTGGGTTCAATTCCTGGTTTGAGAAGATCACCTGAAGGAGAGCATGGCAACCCACTCCAGTATTCTTGCCTGGAGAATCCCCATGGACAGAGGAGCCTGGAAGGCTACTGTCCATGGGGTCGCAAAAGTTGGACATGACTGAGTGACTAAGCACACACAACCTTCTCAAAAAAGGGCCTATATTTCTAAAACTCAGAAACTCCTCTGTTGGATAATTAGTAACAACTTTAAAGCAATATGTATGCAATTTGCTATGTGCAAGGCACTGTCTTAAGTGTTTTGTATGGATTACTTCACACACACACACACACACACACACACACACACACCCCACAATTAAGTCTCTTGAGAAAAGAGTTAATACTATCTTGATTTTTCCAAACTCAGACACAGAAATATTACATTCACTAAGTAGCAGAGCTAACTTATGAACAGAGATCACTGTGCTTTAGAATCTAAAATATTAACCATTATGGTAGCAGAAGTTACTTTATTACCTTGTATTTTTTACCCTGTATATTTGTAACACCTTTACTGAACTGTAATTGGCATACTATACAATACATCCACTTAAAGTTTACAATTCAGTTTTGAAAGTTAGAGTTGTGTAGTCATATCACAATCAATTTTGGAACATTTCTATCACCCTAGAAGGATACTGTTCCCAATTATTTCTTCCTCAATAGCCGTTTTCTATGAATGGAATCATATATGTGGCCTTTTGAAGCTAGCTTGTTTCATAGCATAATATTCTCAATGTTAATTCATACTGTATCATGTATAAGTACTTCCTTCATTTTGTATGGCTAAATGATATTCCATTATATAGACATACCACATTTTGTTGATCCATTTGTTAGTTCATGTGGATTTAGGTTGTTTCCACCTTTGACTATCATTCATTTACACATTTTTATGTAGATATCTAGAAGGGGAATTTCTTGGAAATATAATTCTGTTTAATTGTTTGAACCACTGTTTAACAAAGGGATTGCGACATTTTCTTTTACATACACCAGGAGTGCATGAAAGCTTCAACTTATCCACTCCTAACACTTAACATTATCTGACTTTCCGATTCTAGCCAAGATAGTGAATGTCTAGTGGTATCATTGTGCTTTTGATTTTTCATTTCTCTGTTGACTAATGATGTTGAGCATATTTATATGTGTCTAATGGACACATTTGTGTATCTTCTACTGAGAAACGTCTATTCAGATCTTTTGCCCATTTTATAATTTTCATAGACTAATTTTAGTGCTGATTTAGGTTTACAGAAGAATTGACCAAAAATAATACATTCACATATATACTCTCTAAGCTACATACAACTTCATTCCTTTGTATGTGGATATCTAATTGTGTCAGCACCATTTCTGGAAAATACTATGGTAGTAAGTTTTGAAAGCAGGAGTATGATTAAAAAATTCTCTTCCTCCTGTCAAGATAGTTTTGGTATTTTGCATCCACTGAGTTTCAATATTATTTTTATAGTCAGCTTACTGATTTCTACAATGAAACTAACTGAAATTCTGATAGCACTGAATTCATAAATTAATTTGGGGAATATTAGTATCAACATTAAGTATTCAGATCTATGAACACTGATGCCTTTCCATTAATTTAGATCTTCATTAATTTCTTTCACTCATGTAATATACTTTTCAGAGTTTAAGTGTAAACTTGCACTTGTTTTGTTCTAAGTATTTTATTCTTTTTAATTTATTGCAAATGAAATCATTAGCTTAACTTCACTTTAGGTTTGTTCATTGCTATCTATATAATTTTGTACTTTTATTTTGTACCTTGAGAAGCAATATGTTGATACAAATTAAAGTTAATTAACATATGGTTTGATTCAGATATAATTTGATAGAGCCTGACATTGTTAGAGATTTATTTTAAAAGTAATAGATACATAATAGAATGGATAGAATGAATAAATAAAGTGATATAAAAACACATAAGTGAGGAATATGTTTTAGTATAAACAGCATGTTGGTAAGCATTATAAAACTTCATCTTTAGTTATACTGTTTTGAAAGAGTAAAATAATTTAACTCCTCTTTGAAGAAAAGAGGTTCATTTATGTATGCTTATGGATTTTTATCTACAAATATTATCTGGGCAATGGTATTTAAAGTCATTTTGTCCTCATATCTTTTCCCCTTCTGACAAATTAATACATTTAGTGAAGCAAAAGAACAATGAGAAATTCAGTCCACTTTGTAAAAAAAAAAAATCATGTGCAGAATTTAATATGAGGGAAGGTGAACTTCTGAGACAGAATCTGTCATAAGATTTCCTAACTACTAGTGCTTTTCTTCTTTCCATGTAGAAAGAGACATACATTATCTCCCTGAAACCTAATTTGCATAAATAATCTTGAAAAATGGCCCAGGTTACAAAGCAGTCAGGTCCTTCTGATCCCAATATACAGAGCAAAACCTACATGAGCAAAGGAAGCTCATGGTGGACTTAGCAACTCACAGAGGCTGCTGTCTTAACCTCTGGAAATTTTCACATTAGTAAGCTACTTGTTGACTAGTCTAATTAATCTGACCAACAGAAGCTAGAATCAAATCCTTTCAATATGCCTTATATAGCATTTAACTAGACACTCCAGGGTACCTATCGACAGGACCCCAATAACTACCTATCTTAGGGCGTATGTATATGTGTGTGCTCAGCCAAGTCTGACTCTTTGCCACCCCATGGCCTGGAGCCCACCAGAGTCCTTTGTCAATAGAATTTTCCAGGCAAGAATACTGGAGTGGGTTGACATTTCCTTCTCCGGTAGCTCTGTGCATGATAGTCATGTCTTAGTCTTTGTGATCCTATGGACTGTAGCTTGCCAGGCTCCTCTGTCTATGGGGATTCCCCAGACAAGAATACTGTAGTGGGTTGCCATGCCCTCTTCCAGGGTATCTTCCCCATCTAGGTATCAAACCTGCATCTCCTGGATTGCAGGCAGATTCCTTACACACTGAGCCATCAGAGAATCCTATTCTGTTTTTGCTGCTATAACAAAATACCATAGCCTAGGTGCCTTATAAGCCACAGAAATGTGTTTCTTATAATTCTGGAGGCTGGATGTCTGAGACCAAAGTTCTAGTATGGTCAGGAGAGGGCCCTCTTAGGTTCTATACTTATTGAATTCTCACATTAAGGAAAATTTAGAGAACTCTCTCTCAGACCTCTTTTATAAGGGCATTAATCTCATTCATGACAGCTCACCTCCGAATATCATCTTACTGAGCACAGGATTTCAATGTATGAATGAAATCTGGCTGGGTTGGGGATGGGGCACACATTCAGCCAGTAGCACTAACAAATAATATTTTCCTCAACCATGCTGATAGCTTACGGTGAACGATGTTAGATTAGTGATCTCCGAAGAAGATTGAGCTTCGGGACCAGGGACCAGACTTGATCACTCAAGAGCTTTTGTGTAGCAGAGTTATTAAAGTGAAAAAGGGACAGAGAAAACTTCTGACACAGACATCAGAAGGGGGATGGAGAGAGCCTCACCTTGCTAGTTTTAGCAAGCTATTTTATGTCTCTTAGAAAGCTATTAATCAGATAAGAGAGATACCTCAAGGCTGAAGGAGTTTCACCAGGCCCTCTCCCACAATATGCATTTTTGAGATAGGATGGCACAAGGTATGTCATCCCGCAGCCATAAAACAGTTGATATGAATATTGGTTTTATTTGATATGAATGCTGGTTTTGAGCTATTATTAGTCCAAGAATTGAGAAAAGAAGAAAAGTCTTAGGTGGAACCATTTTGAAGGAAGGCAAATTCCAAAGCAAATACTTTGTTTCATTAACATAGCTTAAGAAAAACATTTCCATAGAGAAACCTCCTTTTAATTTGGCATGGAGAAGGAAAAAAAATCTGACACTTATGGTTTGTTTCCTCCTGCCGCTTAAGGGAGAGAAAAAAAAATGTCTGACATTTGCAGCCTATTTCCTCTGTTTGGAGAACCCTGGCCTTCCTGCCTGTTATCCTATCAATGCCCTCCAGGATTCCATGCTCAATCAGACGGGGGAATAAAATAATGTGAATCACAGAGTCTGTCTTAGAAAACTAGAACACTTTCTCCTTATATCTTTGTTTTGACCTTCCATTTGCTCCAAGACAGTAATCTAGGTACATGAGAATTTATTATTGATTGCATTGACTCTGCCTTGACCTGCAAGGAGGAAGTGTGGGATAAGTCTATGATCCATAACCACTCTGACCAGTGAATTAAACTGAGTGGAAAGTCTTCCAAGGCCAAGGTGGTGTCATTGATAATGTAAGCTAACGTCAGGGAAAAATTCTTACTACTTTTTCTAATTAGATGATCCTATCATAGCAATAAACTCCCACAGATTGTGCATAAATAATGAGTCAATTATCACTCCAGGGAGTTTCCCCAAGTAGCGAAGGGTCACTTCACGTTGGAGAAATTAGTGGAGGTGTCTTAGGTCTGCTGATAGCAATTCCTTAAAAATGTGAAGGTCTCTTATGACCACAATAATGTTCAATCTACTATGGTCTTGGGAGCAGGAAAATTTGTAGCCAGGCTTCTACACAAGAAGTATAGTCCTGGTGGTACACATGGTGTCCCCAAAATGAAAGTGTCATTTATTGCTATTGAGTTTTCTTTAACAGGAATTTCTTTAGTTGGAGAAAGGCTTGATTCCATGGTCCTATCAGAGAACATGTCCTTACCATGGCATCTACATTTGTGACTCAGACTTTCTGGTTGGCAAAAGGGATTTTTTCCCCTAGTGTACAGCTTCAAAGAGAAATGTCTTTAATCTGCCAGCCTTTAGTTTCCCAAATGGCAGACCAGCCAGCTAGGCTTTAGGCAAGAGCCCAGAAAATAATAAAAATATCCCAGAGTTCATCAAGGAAAGTATTGGCCTGGCTTTGAGCATTTTTAAATTCTGGCAACCGAGTGGATATACCATATTGGCTTTTGGTTATACATAGCGGGTGCTGATTTTGCACAGATGGTTTTCCACAGCAGTACAATGCACACCATCATATTTCAACATAGATGAGCAATCAGTGAACTAGGTCCAGGCATTTAGGGAAATTCCTGTGAATGGAAAGCTTCCCTGAGCCAGCAGTTTTGCTTAAGGCACTGAAGTGATAGATAAAGATTTCCCCAAAGGGGTAGCTTTCACTTTGTTATGTAAATCTAAAATGCTGCCAAGCTATCTGTGCTCTTGAAAATATAATTTCTACTTGACAAGCAAATCTTGGATGGTCCACTTTGTTATTTGTAGAACTTAAAGTGACCCACTATAAAATGTGAATATCAGGCTGGAGATTTATAAGGTCTGTGTGTGGCATGCATTTGGCTGGTTCAAAAGAAAAATACTTGGTGGTTAACACTGGGAAAGTAACATATTTTTCCTGGAAAATGGCTTCTCAGTACTAAGGCTGCAATTAATTCTTTAACTGAAGTATTGTCTTTCTCCCTCCTGTGATTATCTCTTCCTTCTTCTGGACTGTGTGAGAAAGGCTGGAAAATAAGTTTCTAGAAAATTTTACATGTTTTAGAATCTCTGCATGCAGTGATCACTGAATGGGAGAATCCTCTTTGGTATATGCAAGATGAGAAAATGCAAGCCTGTAGTATATCAACTCTATTATCCATTTAGCTCTGTGGGGTCAAAACAACAGTCAGTGTACCATTCTTTCCTTGCTATAGTACTCAGACTTGTACCATAGGCCTTGGGATTCTCAGGTCTTAGGATGCTACTGAATTACACCCTGGCTTCCCTGGTTCTTTAGCTTTAGACAGCAGATTGTAGTACTTCTTGGCCTCTATAACCATGTGAGCCAATTTCTACAACGTTTCTCATATAATCTCTATATATCCTACTGGATCTGTTTATCTGAAGAACATTGACATACAGAATGGTTTTACTATCTAATATATACCTCTTGCCTGAATGCAACAATTTATTATGCAGAGGAAACCTCTATATAAATAAGGAAGAGACAATAATTGCTGAAAATGATTAAACATTATTCAAGCTTTATATTTTATGGAAGAAATAAAAGGATCACATTGATTTATTCATATTTATAACATTTAAATGTAAAACATATAAAATTAGTTTCAATTTTCAATATTAAATCACTCAATTCTGGGCTATAAAATCATGGAAAGCAATTTTGCTTTAAATTGTGTTGAAATTACTGAGTGATTTATTTTATTTTTTGTCACATTCAGTAAACTTATAGGCCTATGAAAACATCCAAACATTATTTTAATTATTAATTTAAATTATTTCCTTTTGGACAAAAGTAGACTTTCTTATAATTTATTTACCTAATCAAAGTAAATACTAGAAAGGATTTATTTGTTCTTGTTCGGTCACTCAGTCATGTCTTATTCTGTGACCTCATGGACTATAGACCTCCAGGCCCCTCTGTCCATGGGATTTCCCAGGCCAGAATACTGGAATGGCTTGCCATTTCCTTTTCCATGGGATCTTTCTGACCCAAGACTTGAAGCTGCATCACCTGCTTTGGCAGGTGGATTCTTTTCCACTGAGCCATCTGGAAAGCCCCAAAAGATTTATACATTTATAAATATTTTTTATGATAAAAATATTATTTTGTAATCTCCTAAGTGAAATCATTTAACATACTACATTCACATATCTTATAATTGAAGTGGAAAGGACAACAGGAGAAAAGCTCACTGTCCCTTTGACCCAGTACTACATTTCTAAGTGTGTGTTCTATAGACCAATTTTCCCATAAGTCCAAAGATGTATGTGCAAATATGCTTCCTTTAGTATTATAATAACATATAAAGAAATGGAAAAAATGCATTTCTATCAATATGATAAAATTAAGTGTTGTATTGTACATTGCGCTATGGACTACAGTGGAGTATCATAACAGATTAGTGTGCATATTTATTACTAGTTATTTTCCCAGACATCACTCAAGGACATATTATTAAATGCCAAAAATAGGATCACAGAAAAATAAATGTCTTGTATCATTCTATCATGTAAACATAGTTGTCAAACTAAAATAAATGATATAAGGATTATGAAAAAATGAAGAAAGTATAATATACAGATGTTTATTTAAAGCACTAAATTAAGGATTTCATGTTTAGCATGTGGCAAAATATTTTGCTCATTAACAAGAATCTGCAATCTTCCACTGAGGCAGGAGGAGCGCAGCCCCTTCCATTAATTCCAGACAAAGTTGTGATACCACCCTGAAGGAGGAGGAGTAAAAGCCATGTACCTTTAGGGGGAGGTAGAAAACACATCTGGGCTTGGAATCTTGTACTGATGCAAAGTGGAGAGCTGCTACCACTGTGAAAGAGTTAGTGAAACCCTCCTGCTCCAAACCACCCAGAATTACAGAACGGACACTCAGGGGAGAGGAGGAAAAGCAATGGGAGAAAATTCTACCATGAGTCCCAGAAACACGGATTTCTTGAGACCAAGGCCACCCCAGTGAATCAGACAACCTTGTGGCCTCTGCTGTGAGTCTTGCACGTGACAAGTAGTACCTAAACTCCACTTCCCGGGACTAGCCCTTTGCTGCAGTACCTGTATAGGTATCCCCCTCTTTTGGAAAATTCACTTTACCTCACTTTGCTTTTATAAGGATTTACATCAGTACCTGTTTTCACTAACTAAAAGAATCTGAAAAGAAGCTGTACTTTTATGAAAAAAGGCAAAAGTGAAAATAGCTTTCCATGATTGTTTTGCAGCTCGCACCCTGAGCAGCAATGAGAGTGCAACAGCCAAGTCCTTCCTTGGGAACCACACTCAGCATCTCAGCATCAAGCTGCCATAGCTTTGAACTGTGTCTGTGAGCATTTGTGATTTATCTCAATTTATTTTGTGCATTCATTTGCAAGATGTGTCCTAATGTAATTGCTTCTTTACTTTCTGCTTCTGCAAAGTTTTATAGGAATGTTTTACTACTGGATATCAGGGAAAGCTGTATACAGGACCCAGAGAGTGCTGACTGTGGAACAGAAAAATCCTCTGACATGTAGGTCCCACGAAAAACATACAATAGAATCAGCTGATTGCTGATACAATTAGAATCCGTGAAGCACAGAAACTAACTATAGCAATGATAAAACAAATACAACTACAGACTACATGGACTATTGCCCGCATGCATGCTCAGCTGTGTCCAATTCTTTGTGACCTCATGGACTATAGCTCACCAGGCTCCTTAGTCCTTGGAATTTCCCAGGCAAGAATACTACAGTGGGTTGCACTTTCTTCTCCAAGTGATCGTCCCTACCCAAGGATCAAACCCTCATCTCCTGCACTGGCAGGCAGATTCTTTACCACTGAGCCATTTGGGAAAACCCACATGGACTATCCTGACTTGAATTTAGGAAAATACAAGCTCATTTCTAGGTGTAAATGATATTCATTCCAGTTTCTTTTCTTCTTCCACACACAAAGTCTGTCATCCAGTTAAAGTTTATGATACACAAAATGGTAAGGGAAAGTAATCTCTTGTTAGGAAAAGCTATTAACAGACCTAGAACCCTGATGTTGCAATTCTAAGACTTGATTGCATCAAAGTGGGTATGAATATCTAATATAAAAGCCAGGCAACAGGTATAAAGAGATGAAGAATTTGAGCAGAGGTGTAAATAATAATACTGTCAAGTTAGATATGAAAGTTAGATCCAAATATATACAACTTACAAGAAAAGAAAAACTTTAATTGAATATAATATACTATTCAAATGCTAAAGAAAAATAACTTCAGTAACTATATTAACATCATACGAATTATGCTTCATGACAGGAATGCTGCTGCTACTAAGTCGCTTCAGTTATGTCCGGCTCTGTGTGACCCCATAGAAGGCAGCCCACCAGGCTCCCCCGTCCCTGGGATTCTCCAGGCAAGAACACTGGAGTGGGTTGCCATTTCCTTCTCCAATGCATGAAAGTGAAAAGTGAAAGTGAAGTCGCTCAGTTGTGTCCGACTCTTAGCGACCCCATGGACTGCAGCCTATCATGTTCCTCCGTCCATGGAATTCTTCAGGCAAGAGTACTGGAGTGAGGTGCCATTTCCTTCTCCGCATGACAGGAATAAGGACGAATGTTATATAAAGACATATGAGCCAACTTTTCAAGAAGATACAACAATCCTATGTGTGCATGAACTTATTAATAGTGCTGCATAATACATGATGACAAAAATAATAGAATTGGAAGGAATAGTAGTCAAATTCACAATTATTGTTGCAAACTTCAACATAATTCTCTCATAAGTGATAAAACAATAGAGAGGAAATCTGTAATTATATAGAAGACCTTAACAACCCTATCAGAAAATGTTCTTATTATATGTTTATAGAATATCCACTCACCAAAACAATTGTACATTTTATTCAGTTTTATAAGAGTATCCATCAAGAAAAAGTATATTCTGGTGTATAAAACAAGTTACAACAAAATTTTTAAAAATTAACTTCATACAAAGTATATTTTCTTCCTGGAACACAAACAAATTAATGACAAAAGTACTGTATACTTATATTTGAAAATTAAAGAATACTTCTAAATGCCTCAAAGCTCAAAGAAAAGAAATCACAAGGAAATATTTTGTAATGAATTAAGTAACCATATTGTATCAATATATGCAGAACTCAGATAAAGGCCTGGCATGCTGCAGTCCATGGGTCGCAAAGAATTGGACATGACTGAATGACTGAACTGAACTAAACTGAAAGGAAATTTATTGCATTAAATTCTGAGAAATGCAAGTGGACCTAAAATTTAAAGTCCTCCCTTGATACCTGGAACCTCACAAGTCCAAAAGCCTGTTCAAGAGTTTCCCCGGTCTGTACTCTGACCTGGGCTTCCCTGGTGGCTCAGTGATTAAGATTCCGCCTGCAGTCCAGGAACCACAGGAGACATGGGTTTGATCCCGTGGTTGGGAAGATCCCCTGGAGGAGGAAATGGCAACCCACTCCAGTACTCTTACCTTGGAAATACACAGAGGAGCCTGGCAGGCTACAGCCCATAGGGTCACACAGAGTCGGACACTGACTGAAGTGACTTAGTTTGCACATGTGTACTCTGTACTAATGAGAAAGACTCCTCCTCATTCAGCTAGTTCCTCTCTGAATAAGAGCAGCTGCCTTCCATTTGGTTCTCAGTCTCATGGATTTTGCTTTCCTGAGAGCCCACAGAACTAATAAAAAAAGCCCATCATTTACAGGTCTTGACTGCCTTCCAGGGTCCCGGCTGCCATGTGCAGAGCCCCAGACCTCTGAGTTCTCCTCCTCTGCATAGTCACCAGGTGTGACTAATCCGCTGCTGTGACTTTTATTCTTCCAGGGTCCCTGTCTTTGGACATGTCACACTATTGAGAGCAAGGAAAGATCCTCCTTCACTGACCCAGGGAAGACCAAGTAGAAAAAGTGAGGGAAAATGGTATTCTGTTTCCCTTTTAATCAGCAAATGATGTTTTAAAACTTGATATTTACCTAACTCTATTTGAGAGTCTGGCTCCCAGTTAAAGTCCTTTCGTTGTAAAGCCTGCTTTTCAGGCTTGACCACATGCACTTTTGAAGAAGGCTCTCCTGACAGTCCTCACATGAAAGGGGCCCTGCCAAATTTGGTGTAAAGCCAGCGCACTGCAGTCTCTGAAAGGGAGTTCCAGTCAAGGAGGCAGGCTCCCTGGCCAGCCAGGCTCTCTGTGCATTGGCACTCCACCTGGCACTTTGCCTTCTAGATCTCTATTTGAGTCCCTGCGCAGATGACTTCAGCTTCCTCTGCCTACGCCTACTTCTGTGTGTGTGAGAAGGGGAGTAGAGGTAGGAAGGGACCTTGAAGACGCTTTGCCAGACTCTTACTCAGCATCTAGAAATTTTTCACACTTAGTTCTCTTTTCTCACCCTCTCCCCAATGGCTAGATCAGAAAAGGCTGACAGAACCTTTGTTGAGGCTCCTTCAATAATAAGACACCCCTCCATCGGTGCACTGCTTCATGGGGAAAATGGAAGTGGAGGAGTCAATGCTTTCTCCAATTTTAGACTCTTGCTTATTACCATCAGACGAAAGAGATTAAAGACTTAACTCTTTCACTTTCCACTGTTAAAGAAACAGTTGGCTACTCTGACACCTGGCAGCTCAGCCCTCTCTTGAAAAATGTTAAATAAGAAATATAGAATTATCAATTTACAAATATTTTTCTATCATAACCATGTATGTATAAGAGGCAATTTGGAAACAGTCTGGACAAAGACAAATATTGATATTTCTGAAGATTTTCTGTAATTGAAGTTCTATGTTAGAAAGTTTAAAACTTATTCTTTCTAAAACTATCCAAGATATACAATAAGTATATATGTAAATATCTTATTATTTTAGCCCTAGGAAAGAGAATTTGAAGTTTGATGGATTTTAAAGATATCTTCAAATATGTGGTATCTTTCAAGAATAAGTAATAAACTTAAAACTACTTTGTGAAAAATGGGTCAAAGATTAACCTTGAAATATCAAGGACATATTCGTGGGATTCTCCAGGCAAGAATACTGTAGTGGGTTGCCACGTTCTTCTTCAGGGGATCTGCCCAACCCAGGGAAGCAATGACACAAACACACACCATATATATTATAATTACTGATTTTAAAATGTGCAGTTATATAGTGGATACAATAAATTTAATTTTTGCCACTTAACAATTATTTATCATTTCTAGATCTTAATTTTCTTCTCTATAAGATGGCACTGATAATCCTATCCAACATAATGTATTTCAAAGATTATGTGAAATAAATAATATATATATACATTACTCCTAAATGTTCCTGGGAAATTAAAAAAAAAAATGTTCTCTATCTTCCACTTTCTCCCTCTCTGGAAAGGCTTTTACAAAAAGCAAAATGTAGTATCAGTATTATAAATATTGATATATATAATAATGTGTGCCTGCATGCTAAGTTGCTTCAGTGATGTCCGACTCTTTGCGACTCTATGGACTGTAGCCTGCCAGGCTCCTCTGCCATGGGATTCTCCAAGCAAGAATACTGGAGTGGGTTGCCATGCCCTCCTCCAAGGGATCTTCCCCACCAAGGGATTGAACCTGCATCTCTAATGTCTCCTGCATTTGCAGGCAGGTTCTTTATCATAGAATTACCTAGGAAACCCCATATATAATAATATGTAAATGTCAATGGAAAGACATGCATGGAAGCATGAAATAATTTGTGTTTTTATTCTATTCATATGAAATTAAATGGACAGAATTTTGAAATAATGAAAAGAGAATTAGCTAATTTTCTAATACCCAATTCATTTTTAATCCAATTATGGATTCAATGAAATGAAAATAGCACATGCTTCTGTATAAGCAAAATGTTATATATCTGTTGTAAATTAGGTAATTAAACAGTATATAAAATTAGACTAAAGCCAAAGAATTGGTGCTTTTGAACTGTGGTGTTGGAGAAGACTCTTGAGAGTCCCTTGGCCTGCAAGAAGATCCAACCAGTCCATCCTAAAGGAGATCAGTCCTGGGTGTTCATTGGAAGGACTGATGTGGAAGCTGAAACTCCAATACTTTGGCCACCTCTTGTGAAGAGTTGACTCATTGGAAAAGACCCTAATGCTGGGAAGGATTGGGGGCAGGAGGAGAAGGGGACGACAGAGGATGAGATGGCTGGATGGCATCACCGACTCGATGGACATGGGTTTGGGTAGACTCTGGGTGTTGGTGATGGACAGGGAGGCCTGGAGTGCTGCGATTCATGGGGTCACAAAGAGTTGGACACAACTGAGCGACTGAACTGAACTGAATTGATCCTAAGGTTATAGAGCTCACTTTTTCTTGATAAAAAGGGATAGAAAATTAAGTAATATTTTTAGTAAATAGGAAATTATAAATAATAAGAATTTCACTTAGCAATGAAATTTTTCTGTTCAGTTGAATCTCCAATATTTTGGCCACCTGATGCAAAGATCTGACTCTTTGAAAAAGGTCCTAATGCTGGGAAAGATTGAAGGCAAGAGGAGAAGGGGACAACAGAGGATCAGATGGTTGGATGGCATCACCAACTCAGTAGATATGAGTCTAAGCAAGCTCTGGGAGATGATGAAGGACAGGGAAGCCTGACATGCTGCAGTCTGTGGAGCTGAAGAGTCGGACATGAAGAAGCAACTGAACAGCAACAATGTATTTTTTTAATTTCCTATTTATGAAAAATAGTGTCCCCTCTAGATAAAAGAGTCTAATTTTTAGCAAATCAAAACTCCCACCAAAGAGTAGTATGATGAGTTAAAAAAAATTTAGCTTGAATGTATCAGAAAGCCACAAAATTGGCTGAGATTGAAGGGACCAAGTTCCTAGAGAGAAGAGAACATCACTGTGGTGAATCTGGCACTTTGCTTTTCCAACAAGACATTTGCTGATATGCATCATAGGGAGGAAGACTAAAAATACAAGCAGAAACCTCAGGAAGAGCTGAGCCAATCAGAGATTTTAGCAGTTTACAGGGCTGGAGACAGAAATATTGGATTCAGGACAGCCAAGGCAGCCATACTTGAAGCAGTAAATTCTCAGTGAGGAATTAATCTGACATTTTGCACTTTTTGCACGCTTTTCCCTGTTGATGTGATTCCAGATTCCTAGGCTGTTCAAGCAGAAACCATCTGCCATTAAAATGGTGATGAGTTCAATGAATCTATCAGAATTCTTGTTTCTGAGGAGATAAAGATTAGAATTAGGAACTATCAAGAAGGAATAGTATACATAAGTTAGCATTCCATACTCTCAATTAAATCTTTGGTAGGCTAATTCATAGAGTTAAGAGCAAACAGGAAAGAGACCAGACAAATTCTGAAAACCAGCATTTCAACTAAGGTGAATTGACCCTAATTTAACTCTCTTTCTGATGACTAAATACAGCTTCTTTGAATAAAGACAATAGTATCCATAGACTCCAGTACTCTTGCCTGGAAAATCCCATGGACGGAGGAGACTGGTGGGCCGCGGTCCATGGGATCGCTAAGAGTCGGACAAGACTCAGCAACTTCACTTTCACTTTTCACTTTCCTGCATTGGAGAAGGCAATGGCAGCCCACTCCAGTGTTCTTGCCTGGAGAATCCCAGCGACGGGGGAGCCTCGTGGGCTGCTGTCTGTGGGGTCGCACAGAGTCGGACACGACTGAAGCGACTTAGCAGCAGCAGCAGCAGCATCCAGAGACTCTTGTATTTTTATACTCTATTTCAGATATTCTGTCAAATAAGTAATAGGCAGACCAATAAAGTAGGCCAAGTGAAAAACAGCCATGATTAAAATTGACTCAAATCATTTAGATTTTCAATTTATCAAACATGGATTTTAAAAATTTAATGAGATTAATATATTTGTGAAAAGAGATAGTGAGATATAAAATTTCATCAGGGAAAAATAAGCCCTTTAAAGAATACCAAGGAATTCTTGGAGTGAGATATATAATCACTAACATTAAAAACAAAATAAATTTTGCAATAGGTTGGACACAGGTGAAGAGTACATTGGAAAATGGAAAAGAGGACAACTGAAAAACATACAAACTAAAAAAGAAATGGAAACAATGATGAAATATCAGAAAAGAGTATACTACATACATTATATAACATAGTTAAAAGTTCTACCTTAAGTGTAACTGAACATTTCCAGAAGGGGAGGGAAGAGAGAGTGAGGCAGAAACTTTATATGAGAATGCTCCCTATTAACTTTACACAGTTTAGATTACACTAATTTCTGTTATATGTTCTTCACACTAGAAAGTTGTGAGTATTAATTGGAAGTTTTATTAGACACCGTTTGTACCTCCAGCTGTAGCCTTCTCTTAAGATAAATCCAAAAACTGTGATCAGTTACCTGATGCCTTACTCTTCTTTCAAGTTTTGACTTCATAACCTGCCTGATTTTGTTCATTCTCTAGTATCTTCAAGTGCTTTTGCTATTGTAATTTTCCAAGTTATATGTGAATTTATATTGTTATATAAGTCTGTGGTAGGAGCTTATCTGGACAAACTCAAATTTGGCCCCAAGCCATACACAATGTGGGTTCAGCAACTATTTTCAAATATTTCATTTTGAAGAACATTTGTAGATAATTTATTCTGTCAATCAATATTACAACTGTTGAGGTTAAGAAGAAAATTAAACAAGTTACCAGTCTTCAAGGATTTTAAAGAAGAGCATCAATTTTAAAAATGTGATTTATTATGATAGATGGTATGAAAAAGTCACATTCCAAATGCTAGAAAAGCACAAGAAGAATCGTAATTAGAGAGGGCTCAGAGATGTCTTCTTGACGTAATTTCAAGATGGCTATTATAAACCAGTAAATACTGATTAGTAGGGAAACCCAGAATGAACTAGGAAATGGGATCATAAGAGTGAAGTTAAAATAAGGCCATAAGCAGTTTGGTATCACTGAGCTGAAGATTATTAAGCAGTTATTGATGGAAGATGATGTCAGTTTTTGAAGTTCTCATGTACCACTGCAGCAGGATGCACTTTGGTGAAATATGGAGAGACGTATAAGGGATTTTACCAGCTAATAATATTATAACATTTGACTTTCTAAAGCTGACTGAAATGTGAAAGGTGGATGAATTTTTCATGGTTAAAAGTAATCTCAAGAAAAATAAGAGATTATTTCACTGCAATAGATGATGCATATTTTGGTTAGTTCAGTTCAGTTCAGTCACTCAGTTGTGTCCGACTCTTTGTGACCCCATGGACTGCAGCACGCCAGGCCTCCCTGTCCATCACCAATTCTCAGAGCTTACTCAAACCCATGTCCATTGAGTCTGTGATGCCACCCAACCATCTCATCCTCTGTCGTCCGCTTCTGCTCCTGCCTTCAATCTTTCCCAGCATTAGGGTCTTTTCCAATGAGTCAGTTTTTCACACCAGGAGGCCAAAGTATTAGAGATTCAGCATCAGTCCTAATGAATATCCAGGACTGATTTCCTTTAGGATTGACTGGTTGGATTTCCTTGTCATCCAAAGGACTCCCAAGAGTCTTTTCTAACACCACAGTTCAAAAGTATCTATTCTTCAGCACTTAGATTTCTTTATAGTCCAACTCTTACATCCATACATGACTACTGGAAAAAAAACAGCTTATATGAGATGGACCTTTTTTGGCAAAGTAATGTCTCTACTTTTTAATATCCTGTCTAGGTTGATCATAGCTTTTCTTCTAAGGAGCAAGCATCTTTTAATTTCATGGCTGCAGTCACCATTTGCAGTGATTTTGGAGCCCAAAAAAATAAATTCAGCCACTGTTTCCATTTTTTTCCCATCTATTTGCCATGAAGTGATGGGAGCAGATGCCATGATCTTAGTTTTCTGAATGCTGAGTTTTAAATAAAGCTCTTTCACTCTCTTCTTTCACTTTCATCAAGAGGCTCTTTAGTTCTTTGCTTTCTGCCATAAGAGTGGTGTCATCTGCATGTCTGAGGTTATTGATATTTCTCCCACAATTTTGACTCCAGCTTGTGCTTCATCCATCCTGGCATTTCATATGATGTACTCGGCATATAAGTTAAATAAGCACGGTGACAATTTATAGCCTTGATGTACTACTTTCCTGATTTGTAACCAGTCTATTGTTTCATGTCCAGTTCTAGCTGTTCCTTCCTGACCTGCATACAGATTTCTCAGGAGACAGGTAAGGTAGTCTGGTATTCCCATCTCTTCAGAAATTTTCCAGGTTGCTGTGATCCACACAGTCAAAGTCTTAGCTGTAGTCAATTAAGCAGAAATAGATGTATTTCTGGAACTCTCTTGCTTCCTCGATGATCCAACAGATGATGGCAATTTGATATCTGGCTTCTCTGCCTTTTCTAAAAGCAGCTTGAACATCTGGAAGTTCATGGTTCATGTATTGCTGAAGCCTGGCTTGGAGAATTTTGAGCATTACTTTGCTAGTGTGTGAGAAGACTGCAATTGTGCAGTAGATTGAACATTCTTTGGCATTACCCTTCTTTGGGATTGGAATGAAAACTGATCTGTTTCTATTTCTGTGGCCACTGCTGAGTTTTCCAAATTTGCTGGCATATTGAGTACAACACCTTAACAGCATCATCTTTTAAGATTTGAAATAGCTCAACTGGAATTCCATCACCTCCACTAACTTTGTTCCTGGTGTTGCTTCCTAGGGCCCATTTGACCTTGCATTCCAGTATGTCTGGTTCTAGGTTAGGGACCACACCATCATGGTTATCTGGGTCATGGATATCTTTTTTGGTTTGGTAGAGAATAGATTTGGTAGAGAATAGATTAGTAGAAAAGATTTTGGTTTAGTAGAGAAGAGATTTTGGTTAGTAGAGAAGAGATATTAGCCATTACTATGCAAAGGTAGGAAAAAGGAAAAAAAAAAAAAAAAAAGTCAAGTAATATTAAGGCCATGGGGCTTCCCAGGTAACTCCATGGCAAAGAATCTGTCTGTCCAGTGCAAAAGATGTTATTCCTTCCCTGGGTTGGGAAGATCCCCAGAAGAAGGAAACCCACTCCAATATTCTTGCCTGGGAAATTCCATGGGCAGATTAGACTGGCTGGCTATGGTTCATGGTGTTGCAAAAGAGTTGGATATGACTTAGCAAATAAACAACAACAACCAGTTAAGGCCATAAAATAAGTTGAAACTTATTTAGATGGTCAAGAGTAAAAAAATGGTAAAAAGTTGTTGAGGGAATATGAACTGTCTTGGTAACTCTAAAGCTGGAGACTTGGATGACTGGATACCTGATAGATGCTTTACTAATAATGACTGTGTTTCAGCATTCTACAGATATAAGTGATTCTTTTCATTCAGGTATTTTTGTGGAGTTAAATGAGTGAAGGTGAAGACATATTTGTAAATATGGTAACTGTCAAGAAGTCATGAGCATAACAATGGTAGTCATGACAATGAAAACTATGCACATCCAAAGAGAGTGGGCACAAAGAAGGACAGACTCATGAGCTATCTCTGAGGCACAGAAATACACAGCTAAGAAAGGAGTGGAAGAAAGTTGCTAGTCTCTTTTTATAATATCCTTCTTTAATTACTTTCACGGACATTTCTAGAAAAAAAATAGCAGTGGTTTGTTGAAACAGACCTTTCATTTATTTCACTGAATATAGTAATAATGCATTGAATTAAGATATATACTCACATTTAATTTTCTCCAAGTTCATAGAGATTGTTTTAAAATTTTGAGTATTAGAACTACAAAATTTAGAAACCTAAAAAATGCCTCATTCCATACTTGGCTAGATTCTAATTTTTGCAGAAAGTCTTAAGGCCAAAAAAGACGTAGAAAAAAAAATATGCGATGCATGGATAAGGGAGAAAAATTAATGATCTAAATCTTGGAAATATAAGATATGAATAAAGCTTAAAGGAATAATTAGGTAGCTTGAGAGAAGACTGCTGGCAGGTGACCTAATATCTTGTATTCCATATAAGAAGGGTCATTATATTTAAAGAAAATGAATTTAAAGAAAAGAATATAAATAAAGAAAATGAATATTGAAGTGAGAGCCAAAGCAGCTGTATTTAATTATAGCAAGATAGATGTGGATTTCATTGAACGAAATCATTTTAGCATTTTGAATAATTACTATTAAAAATGATCCATTGGAAGTCTTTTTCATTTTAGATTTAGTATAATATTAATTGGGGATAGGTGATACCCAAGTCTACTTTTGAAAATAATATGGAGGGTTAAGGAAAATGAGAAATAAGCAGTTTAGAAAGAGGTTGTGCAAACCAAAGTTAATATTGAAGTTATTATGAAATTAACGTGTATTTCAAAAACAACACTGATTGCCATGATTTGGCAATTATAATAACACAAATTTATTAGTAAGCTATAGTAGTGTATGTGTAAATTTTAATACATATATATTTGAATTATAAAATATAAACCAACATTTTTAGGGTAAATTTATAATCATTAATCCAACTACCCATTCCTGGAAATTTATATCTTATAAATACTAGTATAGGAATGAAAAAAATAAAATCAATGTAAAGGTGTTTACTGTCTCACTATTTACAGTGGCAAAATTTCCAAACAAAATTAATATCAGTTGAAAGTTTACAAAATTATTTTACATACTGATTAGTAAACAGTATCCAATCAAAGTGATAAATTTGAAATATATTAGGAGGATTTTCGGAAGTCATTGTTTATTGTGAGAAGCAAAGTCAGAAACATGTATATAATGATTACTTAAAACCAAGCTCTTGAGTATGCATAGAACTATCTATACATATATATTTGCAATTAATTATAGGAACACAGAAAATACATAGAGATTATTCCTTATCAAGTCAAGATGAATTAGTGGGATGAAGAAGTGGGAAGAAAAAGGGAGTGAGAAGCTGGGATTAAAAAAAAAGTCAAAATTATGTTTTGATTGGCAAATATAGATAGACAATTTTGTTGTCTATGAACAAAGTTTATTTTTCCTTTCCAATATGGATGATTTGTATTCCTTTTTCTTGTCTCATTGTGCTAGCTAGTGCTCCCAGCATTACTTTTATAGGAGTGGTGAGAAGATATCTTTATCTTGCTCCAGAACTTGTAGTGGAAAATCTTAGCTTTTTATTGATAAATAAGATGTTAATTTATATGATTTTTATGTTTCTGTAGATTGTTTTATCAAGTTTAGGAAATCTTCATCTCTTCTAACTATTCTGGCTGTTTTAGTCTTTTTGTTTATTTTATATCATGAGTAGGTGTCCGATTTTTAAAATCATTTGTATTATTGTATTGACAGACTATATTACCTTGACATTTTAAAGTTAAATCAGCCTTGCATACATGGAACAAATTACATTTATCAATTGTATATGTTTTTAATACATTGTTCAATTAAGTTTACTAAAAAATGTTGAGGGCTTTGGCATGCATGTTCAAGAGTAATGTTTCATTGTAGTTTTCCCTTTTAAACTTTTTATTTTTCTTGGTTTTAGTGTTATGGTGATGCTAGGATGTATTCCCTGTGCATCTATTTTCTCGATGACATTATAGATAAATGGAAGTATATCTTTCTTTAATATTTGGAATAATTCACTAGTGAAACTATCTGGTTCTGATGTCTTCATTTTGGGAAATTAGTAATTATTGACTCAGTCTCTTTAGTTGTGATAGACCTGCTCCAGCGATGCATTTTCCTTGTGTGAATCCTTAGGGCTTTTAAGAAATCAGTTCATTTTCATCTTTGTTATCAAATTTGTTGTCCACGGAATGCATATAATGATACTTCATTCATTCATAATATTAATTTATGTCTCATTTATTTTTCTTGGTTAGCTGGCTATAGATTTCTTTTTATTGTTTGATTTACAATGTTGTTTTAATTTTGATTTCTTATTTTTGCTATCTTTTTTTAGAGAACCAGCTTTTGCTTTCATTGATGTTCTCTAATTTTTGCATTTTATGTATGTATTTCATTCAAAGTTAGGTGGCCACTAAAGAGAATATTCATTACTGATCAAACAATACCTCTTAAAGCCTTCTTAAATGAACAATGCAAAGAAATAGAGGGAAACAATAGAATAAGGAAGACTAGAGATTTCATCAAAAAAAGTAAACAATACCAAGGGAATATTTCATGCAAAGACTGGCACAATAAAGGACAGAAATAGTATGTACCTAATAGAAGAAGAAGAGATTAAGAAGAGTTGGCAAGAATACACAGAAGAACTATACCATAAAGTCTTAATGACCCGGACAACCAGGATGGTGTGGTCACTCACGTAGAGCCAGACACGCTGGAGTGTGAAGTCAAGTGGGGCTAAGGAAGCATTACGACAAACAAAACTAGTGGAGATGATGGAATTCTAGCTGAACTATTTCAAATCCTAAAAGATGATCCCGTGAAAGTGCTGTAGTCAATATGCCAGCAAATTTGGAAAACTCAGCAGTGACCACAGGACTGGAAAAGGTCAGCTTTCATTCCAATCCTTAAGAAGGACAATGCTAAAGAATGTTCAAACTACTGCAAAATTGCACTCATTTCACATGCTAGCAAGGTCATGCTCAAAATCCTTTAAGGTAGGCTTTAATAGTATGTAAACCAAGAACTTCCATATGTAGAAACTGGATTTAGAAAAGGCAGAGGAACCAGAGATCAAAGTGTCAACATCCACTGGATCATAGAGAAATCAAGGGCATTCTAGAAAAACATCTACTTCTGCTACATTGACTACGCTAAAGCCTTTGACTCTGTGGATCACAATAAACTGTGGAAAATTATTATTTAAGAGATGGAATACCAGACCACATTATCTGCCTCCTGAGAAACCTGTATTTAGATCAAGAAGGAACAGTTAGAACCAGACATGGAACAACAGTTAAAAATTGGGAAAAAGTACACCAAGGCTGTATATTTTCACCTGCAGAGAATATCATGTGAAATGCCAGGCTGGATGAATCACAAGCTGGAATCAAGATTGCCAGGAGAAATATCAATAACTTCAGATATGCAGATAACATCACCTTAATGGCAGAAAATGAAAAAGAACTAAAGAACCTCTTGGTGAAAGTGAAAGAGGAGAGTGAAAAAGCTGGCTTAAAACCCAACATTCAAAAAACTAAGATCATGGCATCCAGTTCCATCACTTTATGGCAAATAGATGGAAAAACAATGGAAACAATGACAGAATTTAATTTCTTGTACTCCAAAATCACTGCAGACTGTGACTGCAGCCATGAAATTAAAAGACGCTTGCTCCTTGAAGAAAAGCTGTGACAATGTATTAAAAAGTGGAGACATCACTTTGCTAACAAAGGTCTGTATAGCCAAAGCTATGGTCTTTCCAGTAGTCGTGTACGGATATGTGAGTTGGATCATAAAGAAGGCTGAGCACTGAAGAATTGATGCTTTTGAACTGTTGTGTTGGAGAAGGCTCCTAAGATCCCCCTTGGACAGCAAGGAGATCAAACCAGTCAATCCTAAAGGAAATCCCCCTAAATGATCATTGAAAGGACTGATGATGAAGCTGAAGTTCCAATACTTTGGCTACCTGATGGGAAGAACTGACTCATTGGAAAAGATCCTGATGCTGGGAAAGATTGAAGGCAGGAGGAGAAGTGGATGACAGAGGATGAGATGGTTGGATGGCATTACTGATCAATGTACATGAGTTTGAGCAAGCTCTGGGAGATAGTGAAGGACAGGGAAGCCTGGAGTGCTGCAGTCCATGGGGCTGTAGAGTTGGCACAACTAAGCGACTGAACAACGAACAACACAATGCTTTATAATATAGAAAATCTCTAACCATTAAACCATTTAATAATATTTTGGTGGTAAAATTTCTATTTCCTATAAATGACACTGAATAATATTAATAATCTTGTTATCTTGTGTTTTAATTTTTTAATATATACACATAAGTAGAGGAAAAACTTCTTTTATAAATACCACCCACACATAACAGTTATCAGTATTTGCCAATTTTGTTTCAAGCATTCCTCTTAAACTTTTTAAATGTTTTAAAATCAATTATGTAAAGTTTAAAAATAAAATAAAATTAAAAAAAAACAATATTACAGCAATAATTTTATATCATTTGTCACTAATAATAACACTAATAATTAAAAACTAATCTTAACTATAATTGAAATGTGTTCAAGCTGTTTGGGGTTGTTGTTTTTGTTTTGTTTTGTTTTTAAAAATGACTCTATATTGAGCTGTAAAACTTACTTTAAAAGCCGGTACTTTAGTATGCACATAAATATTTGGATCACTCAACAGCTACACAGCAGTGAGCTGTGTGTACAATGAGAAATAGTAATTATATATTTTAAAATGTAGTTTTAAATTTCAAAATGTTATACTCCTGACACTTTTCAGATTATTTGAAAATAATACTAATAAAATTTCAATGTGTAATCTGAAACTAACACAACATTGCCAGTCAACTGTCATCAATATAAAATAAGTTAAAAATACAATGTACAGATTAAAATAATCTATACCTAAAAATGTCTGCTTCTATAAAAAATGCCAAGTAAGAAAATTTTGTGGCATTTATTTCTATTATTATTATTTATTGCACAGTTAAAAAACAAAATTTTACTTGAACATCAATAACTTTGACAAAACCTTCTTTGAGTTACTGAAGATAGAAGAAAAGCTCAGTGAAATTTTCATTATTAGTTATGTTAGAGGAAGCATATTTATCCTTTATTTATGTCTTAAAGAGAAAAAGATCTTAAAAAAATACACTTTATGAATTCACACCTGTAAATTCTGTGACCAAAGGGAAAGAAAAGCAAAATTGGGAAACTTGCTAATGCAGAAACCAATAGTCTAGACTTTCTAACCGCAAGTACTGTGCACAGCATTATGACCTTGAATGCTGTGAGGCACTTTTGTCCTCTTTCATTTCTTTGCATAATTCACGAGTTACTGTTAACCTAAGTCATCTAGACTCCAGGTTTAGTGAAGAGAATGTTCAAATGAAAGATAATTAGTTTGGGAGTTTGAGTTTAACTTTTTCTAAGGATACAATGTCTTTCATTATTCAGAAACACAATATTTGGCATAGAAAGGAAGGGAAGTAAGTTCTTCAGGAAACTTGTAACTAATGGGAAATCTTTCTACTCTGAATATTCTAAAACACTGGATAGAATTCCTCAAGCAGATGTCTTTTTTGTTAAGTATTTTTGTCAAAGGAAGTGTCATTTTCTTCACATCTGCACTAACTTTGAGGATTAAACTAATTAGGACATTTTATCAGTAAGTACAGCAAAATCAAATCAGGTTTCTCTATTTTCTTAGCTCTGAATCTGTATGTAATAAAACCACAGGAATAAAATCAAATAACAACATAAAAATCCAAACATGTGCTATTAAAAGGTATGCTTGGAGAAATTCTTTAAGCTCTATCTCTCTAATGATGACAGCTTTTGTGATGATTTCTGTTTCTTCACCATTTTAGACACACATAAGCCTAATATGTTCGCCTTGAGTACAAAATCCTGGCTGAGAGGCAGCTTCCATGATTTAGATTTGGGATAAAGGAAGGTAGAAAATAAGATAATTTACCCTTCGAGTCAGCTCAGTTTTACAGTATTCCTTTGATAATTACAAAAAGAAAAGAGAAAAAGACTTTACGTGAATATTGCAAATGGTTAAAATCTTCAAGTAAGGGGAAGTGAGTATCTCTGAGTCATTAAAGTATAAGTATTTGGGGGGTAAGTCTTTCAGTTTTTTGAAGCTTTGTACTTATAGTAATTTATAGATGCAGAATATACATACACACACACAGGTCCTCAAGGTCACAAAGTCAAATAATATATATGTTATCTATTATTTCTTCTGCCTTTAAAAACAACTAATTCCTCTAGGTCTCTGCCTCCATATGAGAACTGGGATGTACTGTTATTCTTCTGTGCACTTCTATTTTCCTTAAGTAACATGGTAGAGTGATAAAACAGATCTCCCTGCTCTTTCCTCGTTCTGGATGTGACCCATTCAATTTTATGCCTAATTTAATCATGGGTACCAGGTATTCCTGCTTACCCTTTGGTTGGTTATATTGGTATGAAAAAATGGTCATTATCAGAAAATATATAAGTTATGGTCAATATCTCCTTTGAAAGTGTGTATTTATACTTATCTTTCTATGTATTTATATATCTATACTTTTTCTCCATTTCATTTATTTCATTCTCTAGAAATGTGAAGAAATTTCTCTAAAATATCTCATTCTATCTTAAATTCTTAGAACCTATTTCAAATTTTTGCTTTTCATGTAAAAGTATATTGAATTTTATGTAAGTTTTCACTTATATTTTCACCTTACTAATTCCCTTAGTCTTTGTTTAAGATTCTATTCAAGTTGTTTAGTGGATTTGTAATTTCAAAATTTTATTTTATTTTATTTAAAAATTCTTTTTATTTTAATCATTTTTTCACACTATTTGTTCTTATATATTTTAGTCTTTTATTTTGCTAACTATACCATACAAGGATTTTAAATCTATATTTCATAATTCCTCTATATAGATACAGGGCTTCCCAAGTGGCTCAGTGGTAAAGAATACACCTGCAAATGCAGGAGACATCAGTTAGCTATAATAGTAGATTGGCTTAAACATTGTCAAGATAATACAGTGGACTAAATCAAGAAATATGAAACATATAGTACTAAGTACATTAGAATGCTGAGGGAAAGACAACAGTTAAGCATTCCTTCATCAATTCATTCAGCAAATATTTTTGAGCTCTTACCTTATGGCCAACCATATAAATTCTTGCTGACTATCAGTGAACAAGAGATAGAAAATATTGCAGACATTATGGAAATTATATTTTCTCAGGGAAATAAAGAAAAACACAATCAACATAATAGAAATCAATATTATATTTCAAAGTAATAAGAAGTACAGAAACAAAAACCAAGGAAAAGCAAGTGGTGATAAGGTTAAGGGAGTCTGGAGGAGAAGAATTTGTGTCAGGAAAGATAAATGACTCTTTCAAGAGGAGTTATTGCAATGGGGAGCAAAGTAATGAAAGATAAAAAAATAAATAAATACAGATTTTAAAAGGACATGCAGTCAAGCAAAGACTTCTTTTCAGAAAGTTTGGAAAACAACATCATGCTTTTGTACTGATCAGATCAGATCAGATCAGATCAGTCGCTCAGTCGTGTCCGACTCTTTGCGACCCCATGAATCTCAGCACGCCAGGCCTCCCTGTCCATCACCAACTCCCAGAGTTCACTCAGACTCACGTCCATTGAGTCAGTGATGCCATCCAGCCATCTCACCCTCTGTCATCCCCTTCTCCTCCTGCCCCCAATCCCTCTCAGCATCAGAGTCTTTTCCAATGAGTCAACTCTTTGCATGAGGTGGCCAAAGTACTGGAGTTTCAGATTCAGCATCATTCCTTCCAAAGAAATCCCAGGGCTGATCTCCTTCAGAATGGACTGGTTGGATCTCCTTGCAGTCCAAGGGACTCTCAAAATTTGTACTGATAGGAGTGATCAAATGAAAATTTTTTAAAAAATTAAGATTTAGGAGAGTAAGTAGGGAAATCTGTCAGCAGTGTTTTTGAATCAGAGCACATATTATGTAACATATCATTCACATGAATCAAGTGTTTCAGATTCAATCTACTAGGTGAATCATGACCTGAGATACATGGCAGGAAAAGCAAATCTGGAAAAGAAAAACATATACTCACTTTTATATGTGTAATAAGCATATTCTTGGGCTTCCCTGGTGGCTCAGAGGGTAAAGCGTCTGCCTACAATGTGGGAGACCCGGGTTTGATCCCTGGGTCAGGAAGATCCCCTGGAGAAGGAAATGGCAACCCACTCCAGTACTCTTGCATGGAAAATCCCATGGACTGAGAAGCCTGGTAGGCTACAGTCCATGGGGTCGCAAAGAGTCGGACACGACTGAGCTAACTTCACTTTCACTTTCACTTAAAGCATATTCTTTAGAAAAGGTTACATATCTCTATACTTTTATCTGGGTCAAATTTCCAAACAGAGATCCAAATATACTAACTACTTAAAGGTGGCTCAGACAGCCTGTAGTGTGGGAGACCAGGATTCAGTCCCTGCATTGGGAAGATCCCCTGGGATTGTGACCCCTATGATGGGGTCACAAGGTCGGATAATACTGAGCGACTTCACTTTCTTTCTTTCTTTCTAAAATATATAATTTCAACTGAAAATAATTAAATAATATATATTTTATCAACCTTCCTTGACAATAATATTGCCACAATAGAAAAAATAAAAATACTATGTTGTAAGTTTTGGTTATAGAAACAAAAGCTGGCAAAACTGTGAAGGCAAAATAAAACTTTCCAGTGTTATTGAGGTATAATTGACGTATAACCCTGTGTAAATTTAAGCTGAGCAGTGTACACCATAAAATAAAGGTGTACAGTGTGATGATTTGACACATGTACATATTACAAACTTATTACCACAATAAGGCAACATATTCCATCACGTCACAAAGTTGTCATTTTTATGTGTGTGAATATTTAGTGTCCCCAGCACCATTTATTAATCCATTCCCCATTGAGTATTCTTGGTTCTCTTATCAAATATTAGCTTACTATGCATGCCTGTGTTTATTTCTTGATTCTCAGTTATATTCTATTAGCTTATATGTGTTTTAATGCACACTACTGTTTAAAACAGCAACCTACTGTTTTAATTGCTATAGCTTTGTAATATATATATATATGTAATGTGTATATTTGAAAACATCTGTTGAATCAGTTATAATTAAGATTTATGTTGTTGTTCAGTTGCTCAGTCCTGTCTTTGTGACGTCATGGACTGCAGCACACCAACTTCCTTGTCCTTCACCATCTTCCAGAGCTTGCACAAACTCATGTCCATTGAGTCAGTGATGCCCATCTAACCATGTCATCCTCTGTTGTCCCCTTCTCATCCTGCTTTCAATCTTTCCCAGCATCAGGGTCTTTTGGTAAGAGTCAGTTCTTTGCATCAGGTGGCCAAAGTATTAGAGTTTCAGCTTCAGCATCAGTCCTTTCAAAGAATATTCAGGACTGATTTCCTTTTGATTGACTGGTTAGATCTCCTTGTAGTCCAAGAAACTCTCAAGAGTCTTCTCCAACACCACAATTCAAAAGCATCAATCCTTTGGCACTCAGCCTTCTTTATGATCCAACTTTCACATTCATACATGACTACGAGAAAAACCATAGCTTTGACTAGATGGACCTTTGTTGGCAAAGTAATGTCTCTGCTTTTTAATATCCTGTCTAGGTTTTTCATATCTTTTCTTCCAAGGAGCAAGTATCTTTTAATTTCATGACTGCAGTCACCATCTGCAGTGATTTTGGAGCCCAAGAAAATAAAGTCTGTCACTGTTTCCATTGTTTCTCCATCTATTTGCCATGATGGGAACAGATGCTCTGACCTTAGTTTTTAAAATGTTGAGTTAAGCAAGCTTTTTTACTCTCTGCTTTCACTTTCATCGAGAGGCTTTTTAGTTCCTCTTTGCTTTTTGTCATAAGGGTGGTGTCATCTGCATATCTGAGGTTATTTATATTTCTCCCAGAAATCTTAATTTGAGCTTGTGCTTCTTCCAGCCTGGCATTTCGCATGATGTACTCTGGTGTTCCCTGGTGGCTCAGATGGTAAAGTGTCTGCCTGAAATGTGGGAGACCTGGATTCAATCCCTGGGTCAGGAAGATTCCCTGGAGAAGAAAATGGCAATCCACTCCAGTCCTCTTTCCTGGAAAATCCCATGGATGGGGGAGCGTGGTAGCCACTGTCCATGGAGTAACAAAGAGTTGGACATGACTGAGTGACCTCACTCATTCACTCTGCATGTAAGTTAAATAAGTAGGGTAACAACATACAGTGCTGACATATCCCTTTCCCAATTTGGAACCAGTCTGTTATTCCATGTCCCATTCTAACTGTTGCTTCTTGACGTGCATACAGGTTTCACAGGAGGCAAGTGAAATAGTCTGGTATTCTCATCTCTTGAAGAATTTTGCACAGTTTATTTTGATCCACAGAGTCAAAGGCTTTAGCGTAGTCAGTGAAGCAGAAGTAGATGTCTTACTGGCATTCTCTTGCTTTTTCTATGAGCCAATGGATGTTTGCAATTTGATCTCTGGTTCCTCTGTGTTTTCTAAATCCACCTTGAACATCTGGAAGTTCTTGGTTCATGTACTGTTGAAGCCTAGCCTGGAGAATTTTGAGCATTACTTTAATTTACTTATAACTTAATATTTATAATCAGAAATAAATCATTTAATTTATACATAAGATTTAACATTGTGATGGGACCATATGCAATATACTTACTATAGAAATTTAGGTTCAATTTCATTTTATGATTTTTTATTACATAAACTGCAATTTTACAATCTTAAAGCAATATTTAGATCTACATAGTATCACTTATATTTATTTTCTATAAATTTTAAATGCTATTCTATTATGCGCCCCCCCCCAAAAAAAGCAGTGTGGTGCTCAATTTATTTAAACATTTCCCTTTTCAATTTATTCAAATATTTTGCCAATGTTAAAGATGTTACTTTGATGTATAACAATAAAAATATAGACATTAGAGTGTACATTATTTAAAATTTATTTTTGGGAATTCCCTGAAGGTCCAATGATTAGGGCTTATCCCATATGCACCATGGCATGGCCAAAGAAATTTTTTTTTAAAGTATTTTCTCCTTCGTTATTATTTCTTTTTCTTGTTCTAAATTTTTAAGTTTTATTGAGATAAAATGTTGGTCTATCTTTTGTATTGCAGCTCTAAGATTCAAGAAATATAATTTTTAAATGTTTTAGAAATATTTTTTTTTAAATCTATGAAATGAAAATGGCCAAATTAGATCAGTTATTTTAAGCTATGACAACATTATTAGGAAACATATATTTAATTATATGTATATTTATTATGTATAAATATTTCAAATATATATTCTAAATCTACCTCACAGTTACTTAATTGTGGATATTGAATATTGAAAACAAGTATATTTGAAATCTTAAGATTACCTCTTTATATGAAGAAAAATAAAATCTTTATTTTTCTAAATTTTTAAAATTTATTTAGCATCAATAATCCTTAATCTATATTCTCACTGAGTGTTTGAAAATGTTTGAGGCCTTCGAACTGTGGTGCTGGAAAAGACTCCTGAGAGTCCCTTGGATAGCAAGAAGACCAAATCAGTCAACCTCAAACGAAATCAACCCTGAACACTCATTGGAAGGACTGATGCTGAAGCTAAAGCTTCAGTTTTTTGGCCACCTGATGTGAACAGCCAACTTGTTGAAAAAGTCCCTGATGCTGGGAAAGACTGAGGGCAAAAGGAGAAGAGGACATCAGAAGATGACATGGCTGAATAGTATCACTGATGCAGTAGATATGAACTTGGGCAAATTTCAGAAGATGGTGAGGATGGGCAGGCCTGGCGTCCTGCAGACCATGGGGCTGCAAAGAGTCAGACACGACTAGGTGACTGAATAGCAACAATAGGTTAAGGTATAATGTGACCATAAAAATATCATAAGTATGGATAACTCCAGGAAATATCTTATATAATCTTTGAATTGATGTGAAAACTGTAATGAATCTTTTGATTACATGTTTCATAGTGACAAATTTAAACTATTGCTGCCAAGGTGAAAAAAAAATATTCTGGACATTTTGCAAAATTTGGCTGCTTTTAAAAATCTCATGTTTTCAAGGCCATTTGTCTATCTGTCCAAAGACAATCTTTATAAGTTAACTAAATAACACTAAATATCTAGCTATTTATTTGAAAATATGTGACTATACTGCCCTATATATTTGTTAAATACAAATTATTCACAACTCTAGTATTTAATATCATACAATTTTTAAAGAATATAATTGGTATCACTCTTCACATATACTCTATCTAGTTAACTAGCTAGTTATGCTGATGTTGTATTGTGTTGTGTGTGTGCTCATTCATGTCCAACTCTGCAACCCCATGGACTGTGTAGCTAGACAGCCTCCTCAGTCCATGAATTTTCCAGGCAAGTATTGTAGAGTGGATTGCCATTCCCTTCTCCAGGGGATCTTCCCAACCCAGGGATCAAAGCTGCATCTCTGTGTCTCCTGCATTGACAGGGAGATTCTTTACCACTGTGCCACCTGGGAACCACTAGTTATTCTGATATTAGTTATTTAATATTCCAAAGTTTGTTTCAGCCATAATTTCAATGGCTATAAGTGTCATGCTGATTGAATGTCCCTGGAACCAAAATGTGGAACATATAATGAAGCAACAGAATTGATGCTTGGCACTATTGGAGAACAATTTTTTGTTATGTAAGAATCATATAATTCAGACAGCAGAGGAGGGAAGATTTGAAAAAGTCAGTGAAATTGTTTTTTACTTCTACCAGTTAAATTCTTGAATTCTGAGGCAGTATCTTTCCAAAACTGGCAGTGCCACACCCTAATTCTCTTCATCATACTCTTAAGCAGTCAGTATTTGTTTCTAGGACTTAGGGCAAGCATTACAAAGAAATATTTTGTTCTCTTTACTCCTGATTCCATGGGGTGTGTGTGTGTGTGTGTGTGTGTGTGTGTGTGGTAGGTGGGCCCTAGTTAGTTTGTGATCCATGTCAGAAGATGCTCTTGCCAGTCTCTCAGTAATGAATGGAAGACAGTGAACTGGATATTAAAATATCAGAAATTTAGCATTTGCAACTCAAACCATTGGAACTCATATCATTACACATGAAGAGTGAGAAGAAGTCTAAGACTGAGTTTTGAAAGAGAAATTTCAGTAGGAAGTAAGAATCCAAAGCAAATTTGCATATATATGTATGTATATACACAAAAGCAGGGAATTAGAAGGAAAGAGTATCTGGGATCAGAGAATATAGAACAGGAGAATTGAATGAGCTTGAAAAATAAATGCTGCAGAAAGGTCAATAAATCTTGAAATAATTTTATGATGGTGAATGTTTTGCTATTTGTCTACCTGACAACATTTGCCCACATTTTTCTTTGCCAAGAGAATCTCAGTTTGAGAATATAGGGAAAATTGGAATCCTGTTCTTGTCCATTGAAGCAATTCAGTTCAGTTCAGTTCAGTCGCTCAGTTGTGTCCGACTCTTTGCAACCCCATGAACTGCAGCATGCCAGGCCTCCATGTCCATTACCAACTCCCAGAGTTTACCCAAACTTATGTCCATCGAGTCAGTGATGCCATCCAGCCATTTCATCCTCTGTCGTCCCCTTCTCCTCCTGCCCCCAATCCTTCGCAGCATCAGAGTCTTTTCCAATGAGTCAACTCTTCACATGAGGTGGCCAAAGTACTGGATTTCAGCTTTAGCATCAGTGCTTCCAAAGAACACCCAGGGCTAATCTCCTTTAGAATGGACTGGTTGGATCTCCTTGCAGTCCAAGGGACTCTCAAGAGTCTTCTCCAATACCACACTTCAAAAGCATCAATTCTTCAGCACTCAGCTTTCTTCACAGTCCAACTCTCACATCCATACATGACCACAGGAAAAACCATAGCCTTGACTAGAGAGACCTTTGTTGGCAAAGTAATGTCTCTGTTTTTGAATATGCTGTCTAGGTTGGTCATAACTTTCCTTCCAAGGAGTAAGCGTCTTTTAATTTCATGGCTGCACTCACCATCTGCAGTGATTTTGGAGCCCCCAAAAATAAAGTCTGACACTGTTTCCACTGTTTCCCCATGTAATTCCCATGAAGTGATGGGACCAGATGCCATGATCTTCGTTTTCTGAATGTTGAGTTTTACGCCAACTTTTTCACCCTCCTCTTTCACTTTCATCAACCCTGCTTCTGTTAGTGAAACCTAAGAGAAAAACTGTTTGGGATATTTTCCCAGAAGAGGTTTTGCATCATAAAGGAATAATATTTGCTTTTGTTTAATCACTAAGTCATCCTACTATTTTGTGACCCCATGGACTGCAGCCTGATGGCTCCTCTGTCCATGGGATTTTCCAGGCAAGAATAGTGGAGTGGGTTGTCATTTTGTTATCTAGGGGATCTTCCTGATCCAGAGACTGAACCTGCAATCTCCTGCTTTGGAGGGTGGATTCTTTACCACTGAGTCACCTGGGAAACCTGAAAGGAATAATATATAGACTTTAATACTTTCTGTAATAGAACATTGATGCAATACTCAGAACTGTAGCAACTAGCATTTGGTCTAGAGGAATAAGCCAAGATACTGACCGAGTCCAGCTCTAATAACTGTTGTTACTTCACGTATGACAGGAGTTACCTGCCTCCAGACTCCTTATTAAGTGGGTGTAAAAAGTGTGGAAAAGGAGTAGAAAATAAAAAGAAAAAATTAAAAGAATAAAATAAAATAAATAATAATTAGTGCATTTTTTGGGGCTCCAAAATCACTGCAGATGGTGACTGCAGCCATGAAATTAAAAGACGCTTACTCCTTGGAAGGAAAGTTATGACCAATCTAGATAGCATATTGAAAAGCAGAGACATTACTTTGCCAACAAAGGTCCGTCTGGTCAAGGCTATGGTATTTCCTGTGGTCATGTATGGATGTGAGAGTTGGACTGTGAAGAAAGCTGAGCGCTGAAGAATTGATGCTTTTGAACTGTGGTGTTGGAGAAGACTCTTGAGAGTCCCTTGGACTGCAAGGAGATCCAACCAGTCCATTCTGAAGGAGATCAGCCCTGGGATTTCTTTGGAGGGAATGATGCTAAAGCTGAAACTCCAGTACTTTGGCCACCTCATGCGAAGAGTTGACTCATTAGAAAAGACTCTGATGCTGGGAGGGATTGGGGGCAGGAGGAGAAGGGGACGACAGAGGATGAGATGGCTGGATGACATCACTGACTCGATGGATGTGAGTCTGAATGAACTCTGGGAGTTGGTGATGGACAGGGAGGCCTGGCGTGCTGCGATTCATTGGGTCGCGAAGAGTCGGACACGACAGCGACTGAACTGAACTGATAGTAAATTGTGTTTTTTAAAGATAAAAGCAAACTAAATATAACATGTATTAATAATTAGAATTTAAGAGATCAGTAATTCTGGAAAAGTGAGACTATAAAGCTTTCTGTAGGGGACTGAAAAATAAATTTGAGGATATAATGAGAAAATGAGGTTTAGGCTTGTTCAGTATTATTTGCTTCAGAAATATGGACAGTAGTTAAATGGTGCATGAAATTGAAGTAAGTTATTCTTTTTATTTGTTGGTTTTATTATACAACTTTTAATCAACATTTTTTTTGAAGTTAGATTTTGTAGTCAAATAGGTTTGGATTTAAATCTTGATTTCACAACTTTCATTTAAATAGTTAGCAAATCACTTAATTTTACTAAGGATAAGTTTCTTAATCTTTTAAACAGATTTTTGATAAGTTCAATATTTTTCTTCAATTGAATTGACAGAAAAAAACAGAAGCAGTATCAGTGCTAGTTAATTTATATTTCTAGGCTCTTTCAGATAAATCATTCTGCCCTTGAATTTAACATTGCTCTTCCTTGACAGTGACTAATATGATGATTATTGATTGGTATATTCTGACTCTTGGCTAAACTCAAAAAGTATGCATATTTGTTTAAGAATGATAGATAATAGACAACTTTAAAAGGTATAAATAATGAATCATTGGAAGAAAGATATCACTAGAAATGCAAATATTTATAGATAATAAAATGGATCAAAAACATTGTGGTAAATGAAAGCAATGGAGAGCCCATTTATTTCTTAACTGTTAATTATTTAATGACTGATGTATTTTTCATAAGGAATATTATGATGGTAAAAATTCTACAGTGATAAACTGTTAAAAATCTGGCTGACATCATTTTGTCTACTGCATTAATCACATACAAGCAATTATCTGAAAACAAAATAAAAATTCAAATAATTACTAAGAATTGAACAGTGCCATGTTAATTAATGGAAAATACACTTTTCAAAAATTCAAGCAAGATTACAGAGTGATGTCTAAGCACACATAAACATATGTATTTTTAGTCATGTAATGGAATTCTGTATATTCCTGAAAATAATTCTGACTTGACTGAGGAATGGTCAAAAAACATTAAGGATGTACTTTGTGACAGGTAAAATAAAAAACACTTAATATCCTGGTATAGACTCACGATAATCCTAAGAAAACTTCCATTTTACAGAAGAAAAAAAAGCAAATTCATTAGCTATGACAATTAGCCAAGGTTTTAATATCTAAGGGCTTCCCTGGTGGCTCAGACAGTAAAAGCGTCTACCTGAAATGCTGGAGACCCAGTTTCGATCCCTCAGTCAGGAAGATCCCCTGGAGAAGGAAATGGCAACCCACTCCAGTACTCTTGTCTGGAAAACTCCATGGACTGGAGCCAGGTGGACTCTAGTCCATGGGGCCACAGAGTTGGACATGACTGAGCGACTTCACTTTCACTTTCACTTTAATATCTAATGAGTGGTAACTATAAATCCATTTGCCTTTCTAATCTGTAAATTTATTTTTTTCATGTTAGATTTTATATAATAGCATTTTATTCATACTAGAATGCTTCCTTTTGAAAAGAAAACATTTATCATAGTAAAATAAAATTATTCACACACACATATACTTATTAGGTGAGCAAAATTAATGTCTATTTTTGTACAAATCAGAATATAATTTATTACTTTTAGAGGTAGAAGAGAAATGATTCTAATATGTAGCATTCAGAAATCAGAAGATTCATCATTGAAAGTATTAACCTAAATTTTCATATATCTCATCTACATCCACATTCTATCATCATTTTTCATGAATATAATATAATACCTGAAACACTGACAGATACCATCAATGAGATATTTCCAGTGTTATTAAAAGATGGCAGATTTGTTCTCTTTTTGGAAATAGAAAGTTTATAACAAATCATCTCTTCTGTTGACAATACATAAACACTAAGTTAAATATAAACAAATGCTTGAAGGTATAAGAAAGTAAACAAAAATAAGTAGAAACTAGGGGGTTGATATCACTTAAATGAGAGAAAACTAGGTGGACTCCACATTTAACTCTCATTTTACCTCAAGTTACTACTCCCCAGCTCACGTGGGATGCAGGACATAGAGTACAGTGAAAAAATGCAGTGTGATTGGACTGAGGATTCAGAAGTAGGAATCAGAGCAGAAAAAGCTGCTGGGAACTGAAAGGGAGATTTCTGAAAGGAAGAAGGCACTCAAACCTGAAAATGTGTCAAACTCCATTCAAATGATCAGCTAACTTTTAAACTATACATTTACACAGTAAGACTCCAAGCATTAGAGCGGAAATCGAACACTGATGGCTCAAAATGACATGCATAAGTGCAGTATTTTCCTCATGCTGTTGAGAAAGAGTTGGGATTTCAATTACTGCCAACTGAGAGGGCTTTAATGAATGCTTGGGCTTATTATTGAAATTCCAAATCAAACACCTTTAAAAATTAGAAACACATTGCAGAGCTAAGAGATGCACCCTAGGGTTAAGGGCAAATTCTTAAGTATCTACTATTAGACGTTGCCTAACACAACAGCCTCACGACATCAAAATGACGTACAAGAAACTTAATAGCCAACCTGAACAAATCCAACACTTTTCCATCCAAGTAGCACAATGCAAATTTTTAACTACACATAGGTATATACACATTGTTGAAGTTTTTCCAAACAATAGAACTGGACATGGAACAACAGACTGGTTTCAAATAGGAAAAGGAGTACCTCAAGGTTGTATATTGTCACCCTGCTTATTTAACTTATATGCAGAGTACATCATGAGAAACGCCGGGCTGAAAGAAGCACAAGCTGGAATTAAGATTGCCGGGAGAAATATCAATAGCCTCAGATATGCAGATGACACCACCCTTATGACAGAAAGTGAGGAACTAAAAAGCCTCTTGAGGAAAGTGAAAAAGTTGGCTTAAAACTCAACATTCAGAAAACAAAGATCATGGCATCTGGTCCCATCACTTCATAGAAAATAGAAGGGGAAACAGGGGAAACAGTGCCAGACTTTATTTTTTTGGGCTCCAAAATCACTGCAGATGGTGATTGCAGCCATGAAGTTATAAGACGCTTACTCCTTGGAAGGAAAGTTATGACCAACCTAAATAGCATATTCAAAAGCAGAGACATTACATGGTCAACAAAGGTCTGTCTAGTCAAGGCTATGGTTTTTCCAGTGGTCATGTATGGATGTGAGAGTTGGACTGCGAAGAAAGCTGAGTGCCAAAGAATTGATTATTTTGAACTGTGGTGTTGGAGAAGGCTTTTGTGAGTCCCTTGGACTTCAAGGAGATCAAACCAGTCAATCTTAAAAAAAATCAGTCCTGAATTTGGAGAGATTGATGCTGAAGCTGAAGCTCAAATACTCTGGCCACCTGATGGTCAGTTCTGGCCAGAACTGACTCACTGGAAAAGACCCTGATTCTGGGAAAGATTGAAGGCAGGAGAAGAAGGGGACAACAGAGGATGAGATGGTTGGATGACATCACCAACTCAATGGACATGAGTTTGAGCAAGCTATGGGAGTTCATGATGGACAGGGAAGCCTGGCATGCTGCAGTCCATGGGATCACAAAGAGTTGGACACTTAGCAACTGAACTGAACTGAACTGATTATAGTTCTAAGTTTGGATTTTAAGGAACCTCCATAATGTTTTCCCCAATGGCTTTACAATTTTGCATTTCTACCAATAGTGTAAGAACATTTCCTTTTCTCCATACCCTCTCCAGCATTTATTGTTTGCAGATTTTTTTTTTATTGATTGTCATTCTGGCCAATATAAGGTGATATCTCATTGTAGTTTTGATTTGGATTTCTCTAATAAGTCAAGTGGGCCTTAGAAAGCATCACTACAAACAAACCTAGTGGAGGTGATGGAATTCCAGTTGAGCTATTTCAAATACTAAAAGATGATACTGTGAAAGTGCAGAACTCAATATGCCAGCAAATTTGGAAAATTCAGCAGTGGCCACAGGACTGGAAAAAGTCAGTTTTCATTCCAATCCCAAAGAAAGGGAATGCCAAAGAACGCTCAAACTACCACACAGTTGCACTCATCTCACACGCTAGTAAAGTAATGCTCAAAATTCTCCAAGCCAGGCTTCAGCAATACGTGAACTGTGAACTTCCAGATGTTCAAACTGGTTTTAGAAAAGGCAGAGGAACCACAAATCAAATTGCCAACATCCACTGGAACATCGAAAAACCAAGAGAGTTCCAGAAAAACATCTATTTCTGCTTTATTGACTATGCCAAAGCCTTTGACTGTGTGGATCACAATAAACTGTGGAAAATTCTGAAAGAGATGGGAATACCAGACCACCTGACCTGCCTCTTAAGAAACCTATATGCAGGTCAGGAAGCAACAGTTAGAACTGGACATGGAACAACAGACTGGTTCCAAATAGGAAAAGGAGCACATCAAGGTTGTATATTGTCACCCTGCTTATTTAACTTATATACAGAGTACATGATAAGAAATGCTGGGCTGGAAGAAGCACAAGCTGGAACCAAGATTTCTGGGAGAAATATCAATAACCTTAGATATGCAGATGACACCACCCTTATGACAGAAAGTAAAGAGGAACTAAAAAGCTTCTTGATGAAAGTGAAAGAGGAAAGTAAAAATGTTGGCTTAAAGCTCAACATTCAGAAAACTAAGATCATGGGTCTGGTCCCATCACTTCATGGAAAATAGATGGGGAAACAGTGGAAACAGTGTCAGACTTTATTTTTTGGGGCTCCAAAATCACTGCAGATGGTGATTGCAGCCATGAAATGAAAAGATGCTCACTCCTTGGCAGGAAAGTTATGACCAACCTAGACAGCATATTCAAAAGCAGAGACATTACTTTGCCAACAAAGGTCTGTCTAGTCAAGGCTATGGTTTTTCCAGTAGTCATTTATGGATGTGAGAGTTGGACTGTGAAGAAAGCTGAGCGCCCAAGAATTGATTATTTTGAACTGTGGTGTTGGAGAAGACTCTTGAGAGTCCCTTGGACTGCAAGGAGATCCAACCAGTCCATTCTAAAGGAGATCAGTCCTGGGTGTTCTTTGGGAGGACCGATGCTAAAGCTGAAACTCCAGTACTTTGGCCACCTCATGTGAAGAGTTGACTCATTGGAAACAACTCTGATGCTGGAAAGAATTTGGGGCAGGAGGAGAAGAGGATGACAGAGGATAAGATGGCTGGATGGCATCACTGACTCTATGGACATGAGTTTGAGTGAACTCTGGGAGTTGGTGATGGACATGGAGGCCTGGCATGCTGCAGTTCATGGGGTTGCAAAGAGTCGGGCACGACTGAGCGACTGAACTTAACTGAATATTTAGTTGAGAGTCTTTTTACATCCCTCTTGGCCATCTGTATGTTTTCTTTATTTTTTTAAGTCTTCCATTCAGTTTTTGATTGGATTGTTGCTTTAATATTGAACTCCATAAGCTGTTTGGTTATTTTGAAGTTTACTCCTTTGTCTGTTGCTTCATTTGCAAATACGTTCTCCCATTCTGAGAGCTGTATTTTTATCTTGCTTAAGTTTTCTTTGCTGTCCAAAATCTTTAAGTTAGTATAGGTCCCAATTGTTTGTTTTTCTTTTCATATTTTTGATGTGGGTTAGAGAAGATTTTGCTGTAATTTATATCAAAGGTGTTTTTCTTATGTTTTCCTCTAAGCAAGTTTTACTTGTTTTGTTTTATTTGTCTATTTTTAAAAATTTTAAATTAAACTAATATATGACCCAGTAATCCCAGCACTGGACATATATCCTAAGAAAACCATAACTCAAAAAGACACATGTACCCCAGTGTTCATTGCAGCACTACTTACAGTAACCAGGGCATGGAATAAGTCAGGACATGTTCATTGACAGATGAAAGGATAAAGAAGATGTAGTACATATATACAATGGAATACTACACAGCCATAAGAAAGGAACAGAATTGAGTCATTTGAAGTGATGTAGATAAACCTAGTGCCTGTCATACAGAATGAAGAAAGTCAGAAAGAGAAAAACAAATATCATATATTAATGCATATAGATGGGATCTAGAAAATAGTAGAAAAATGGTACTGATGAACCTATGTGCAGAGCAGGAATAGAGGCACAGATGTAGAGAATGGACTTGTGGACACAATAGGGGAAAGAGAGCAGGGGAAAAATTGATACAGTAGCACTGACATATATACATTACCATGTACAAAATAGATAGCTAGTAGGAAGCTGCTAATAGCACAGGGAGCTGAGCTTGGTGCTCTGTGATGACTGAGATTAGAAGAATGGAGGCATGGGGAGGGAGGCTCAGGAGGGAGGGGATAAATGATACATATTGCTTATTCATAGTGTTGCAAAGTAGAAAATAACACAACATTGTAAAGTGATTATATTCCAATAAACATATCTTATGGTATAAAAATAATTGTTAAAAATATGTTTTAGAGGAAGATGAATATAATGGGTAAAGATTTGGGGAATTTCATGAGATATGGAAATTCTGCAAAAGAACTAAATGGATACAAAACTGATATATCTATCTATCTATCTATCTATATATATCTGAATATATTTTGATATTAAAATTTATTAGATATTTAATAGCAATAAAAAGAGTTCCTTGATCTTGAAAATAGATAATTAATGATAGCCAATCTGAAGACAAGTGCATCATCAGAATCCCACATCGTGGGGAAAAAGACTTCTACAAAATATGCAGAACTTCTATGTGAAGCCTAAATGTATATCAAGCCTACATATAATTATAGTCTGTCCTCCGTACCCACAGAAAATACAGACTTTTATACCAAAAGCAAGTGGGCAATATTGTAACAAATAACTAGACATGTGAATGTGGTCTTGGATTTGGGTAATAGGTAGAGACTTGAAGAGTTTTGAGATGCTTGATATAAAAAGTCTAGCTTGCCTTCAAGAACTGTTGGTAGAAATATGGGTGCTAAAAGAGATTTTGGTGAGAACTAAGAAAGAAGAGAACTGTAAAGAAAACTTTTGAAGCATGCATATATCATCATGGACAGAATGTTGCTATAAATAAGACTGTTAAACAAACTTTTGATGAGGTCTCAGAGGGAAATGAAGAACATGTCAGCAGAATCTGGAGGAAAGGTAATCCTTGTTGTACAGTGGCAGAGAACTTGTTTGACTTTGCTTATTACACACACAGAGACAACTACATATTATATTACATCCTCTCTTACTAAAATATGTATATGGTCAAATAAATTCAACAATGGGCTTGAACTTATGGATGATTCATGTTGTTGTATAGCAGAAGTCAAATTATCCTCCAGTTAAAAACAAATTTTAAAAAAGAACCAACGAATCATATAAGAGCACTTCAAAAAAAAAAGAAATAAAGAAAGACCACACCCTAGAATCTGTAGTTCTGTTCCATAGAATGAAGTATACATCTTAAGGAAAAATATAAGATGTTATCTTTTCCATAGTCAGGAAATGAACAATACCAAAATTTAATTTTAGAAGTAAAAATTTTCTTAACCATCATATCAGATGACTTACCAGCTGCTGAATTACTGTCTGAGTGAAAGGAGAACATCAAACGTGCAAAAAGAAAATGAAGCTATTAAAACCAATATTGCCTAATTTGGCTATATGGTCAGATGCAGAAATAAGTGAATTATTTATCTATATTTTTCTTTAATTTTCCCTTCATTTTCCCTTATTATGTCATGCAATGTATGTTGTATTGTCTGTTTTCACTTCATAAATCATTTATAGTATATTTTATGTCTGATGGGATTTTGACCAAATGAAGTAATGATCATTACCCGGGGTTGAAATGTTGAGTGCAATTTCATTATTTTGGGAAGTTCCATTTTTAGTTAGATGTTATTATTTTGAAATTTAAATGTGAAAAAAACCTGTTTTTGTGTGGACCTTGTAAGTAAAATACTTGGACTACAGTAGACTTGGTGGACAATTTTTGTAGCATTTGTTCCATTCACTTACTAATATTTCTCCCTATAATTTAAAGCCTGGACTGGTTAAAAACTATATTTTCAGGACTACTTTGGAGTTAGGATTCTGGTGTGCTTGAGGCTCAGACAATGTGAATCGTTTACAAGATTTGGAAAGCAAACAGGAGGCACACCTTTGTTTAAACTTCCCTGCAGTGTTCTTATTTTTGGAAGTGTCAGCAACAACATTAGTGAAAAGTGAAAGTGAAGTCCCTCAGTCGTGTCCGACTCTGCAGCCCCATGAATTTTCCAGGCAAGGTTACTGGAGTGGGTTGCCATTTCCTTCTCCAGGGGATCTTCCTGACCCAGGGATCGAACCTGGGTCTCCAGCATTGCAGGCAGAAGCTTTTACTGTCTGAGCCACCAGGGAAGCCCATTAGTGGATGCCTCAGTATTTCTGAGTGTTAAGAGGCCAGATATGGGCCAACCAATGTGCTGATATTAGATCATAGCTAGTGATACACAGTTCTGCAGTAACAGCTTTCTTTTAGGTCATTTTCATATTATCAGGAACTCAGCAGAGCTGGAAAAGAGTAAGCAGAGCTATCATCATGTGTCAAGAGTAGCTGATTGAAGCCACAAGCAGAAATGATAATAAAGCCTCTAATCACGTACTGAGATAATATAAGCAAGAGTCTAAAACTGAAAAAAAGTACTGACTCCTTCTGTTCCCCTCTTCCCCATGGGATGGCACACAGATTGAGGGTCAGATGAATCAGCACAGACATATTGAACCTGTCTATTGAGAGATCCCAGAACAAACGACTCTGGCAATTTTATGGACCTAGGGTTAGGGTGATACAAGAAGGAAGGCTAGGAGCATAAAAGTATTGGGTAAGACCCAGAGTGAAAGGGGGATGAAACAGGGAAGTGACAGTAAAAATGGGAATAACTGTTTACTATGATTGTGATTGTTAATATTTATTTGGTGTTTTAATAAGTTAAATTATCTAGTTATTATATGTTATAAGTATATTACAGGGTGATAGTAGTCTCAGCACATTGGCTTACATCGTAAAATGCCAGGGTTCCCTCCGGCTTCAGTCTTAGTAAAGTATCCTCTCCAGTGAAGGAGCAGCTCACCTGTATCCAAATACCTACAGAAAAGACTCTTCCGTGTGAAATTATCTCTGTATTCATGCTCTTCTCATTCCAAAGCCAAATCTATGTCATAAAATAGCTGTTTATAAAGTAGCTATCTTTAGTTTCTTGAACTTTTAGTCCTACTCAAAGTTGGAAAACATATTTTCACCCACTTTAAGAGTAGTTTTCCATATAACAGGGTTGAGCTTATGAGATGGCATAATAAACTTTTTTACTAGTATGATTTCAAGACACTGTGGAAAGACCCTTCTGCTTCCAAAATAACTCCTCCTTCTTTCACACATTTCTTGGAACGTATATTACATATTGATTTATGCGGGCGAGTTTTAGAGCATGAATGGTTTTCAAGAACTAACTAAATAAAGTCAAACACTGATGTACTATTAGAATCTAACACCTTTTTCAACTGGTATGTGGAGCTAGGCCACATGAGGCTCATCCGGATGAAGGAAAGCATTATGAAATGTGAAGCTGGTGTTAGCTGATACATGGAGGTGAGAATTTTAGCAGATTAGACTCAGGAAAATTCTGTCATACCAAGGTTCTCATAAACAACTCAGACTCCACCTAAAGGCATACTTACACATTTTTAGAAAAATAATAAATTATATAATAACTCTATCCTCACAATCTAAGACACATTAAATTTGAACAAAATATGAAGCTATTTATCTCAGTGATAAGGAAGGACTAAAGCACCAAGACCAAATCCAAATGCAAAGGGATAAAATCATGCCTGATTCTAACCTAAAGATTCTGCTGTCAGATTCTGGCCATACTAGTAAGAGCATCTTAATAAAGTATTATTTATTAAAACATGTAACTTACTGTCAACATGGATTTGGCTTTTAAAGTTATACAGACACCCTCAAATTACTTTGTAAATATGACCATAAAGAACAGAAGAGATATTTTTAAATAAGGAAAACAAGGTAATGGAGGACACTGCATGCATGAGAACTTCATAGAGGGTATATCTGAGGACATACTATTTGGCTACCCAAACTGCTGACATCACTACCTGGATGTCTACCATTTACTATGCTCAAAGTAAGGTGAGATATAGATTTTCTGATCTACCCATCTCGAAATGGTAATTATCATTGCAGTTAGTCCTCTTTCTGTCCACCACTTTATATTTTATATATTTTTGAATAGATTACTTAGTCACATAAAGTGATATATCTGGAACTGGAAGAGAAGGTTAATATTCTCCAGTAGGAATGTTCAATTGTTTATTCTTGGGAGGGGAGGAATAGATTTTATTTTAGGTGAGAATGATAGTATAAACAGATGTACGAGATGCAGCATAGATATGGAAATTGATTCATCAAAGAACGAACCACTTATCCTTAACACAAGCCATTCCCCTTTAACAGAAGTTATGGTGTATGGGTAGAAAAACCTCAGGGGCTGGAAGTGCTCATATGAACATATAGTTGTTAAAATGCTTTAAAATCTTTCATTAAAAATTATAATAAAGTGACTATAAATATGAAGCATGATCCTTTAAATTATAATGATAGAAAACCCACACCCATCTGGGTTTATCAAGTAAGAACAGAGTGGACAATATATTTGGGAAAAAAAAAAAAAACAAAACAACATAGAGTACAGAAAGTTGTGACCTTTGAGCATGTTTGATCAAGGCTTCAGAGGAGGCCATTAGGGCTATCATTCCATACCTCAGTGATTCATCCATTTGCCATCCTCCCAAGTCCTGTGCACTTTACAGGGACACTGCTATACCCTCCTCCATATTTGGTGCTGGAGCCATCATGAGACTGCAGAGAGGGCCACAAAAACATCTATTTCTGCTTTATTGACTATGCCAAAGCCTTTGACTGTGTGGATCAGAATAATCTGTGGAAAATTCTGAAAGAGATGGGAATACCAGACCACCTGACCTGCCTCTTGAGGAACCTGTATGCCGGTCAGGAAGCAACAGTTAGAACTGGACATGGAACAACAGACTGGTTCCAAATAGGAAAAGGAGTACGTCAAGGCTGTATATTGTCACCCTGCTTATTTAACTTCTATGCAGAGTACATCAAGAGAAACGCTGGACTGGAAGAAGCACAAGCTGGAATCAAGATTTCCGGGAGAAATATCAATAACCTCAGATAATGCAGATGACACCACCCTTATGGTAGAAAGTAAAGAGGAACTAAAAACCCTCTTGATGAAAGTGAAAGAGTAGAGTGAAAAAGTTGGCTTAAAGCTCAACATTCAGAAAACGAAGATCATGGCATCTGGTCCCATCACTTCATGGCAAATAGATGGGAAACAGTGTCAGACTTTATTTTTCTGGGCTCCAAAATCACTCCAGATGGTGATTTTAGTCATGAAATTAAAAGACGCTTACTCCTTGGAAGGAAAATTATGACCAACCTAGATAGCATATTCGAAAACAGAGACAATACTTTGCCAACAAAAGTCCGTCTAGTCAAGGCTGTGGTTTTTCCAGTAGTCATGTATGGATGTGAGAGTTGGGCTGTGAAGAAAGCTGAGCATCAAAGAATTGATGCTTTTGAACTGTGGTGTTGGAGAAGACTCTTGAGAGTCCCTTGGACTGCAAGGAGATCCAACCTGTCAATTCTAAAGGAGATCAGTCCTGGGTGTTCTTTGGAAGGGCCGATGCTAAAGCTGAAACTCCGGTACTTTGGCCACCTCATGCGAAGAGTTGACTCATTGGAAAAGACTCTGATGCTGGGAAGGATTGGGGGCAGGAGGAGAAGGGGATGACAGAGGATGAGATGGCTGGATGGCATCACAGACTCGATGGACGTGAGTTTGGGTGAACTCCGGGAGTTAGTGATGGACAGGGAGGCCTGGCGTGCTGCAATTCATGGGGTCGCAAAGAGTCGGACACAACTGAGCTACTGAACTGAACTGAAGTATTTTAATTATTTCATAATTTTCAGCCATAATTTCTGATTTACCTCCAACTTTGTTAGAGAACACAGTACTGCTCTCCTCCTTTTTTTCTCTTTCAAGAAGATACTGCTTTCTGAGTGTAATTTTGTTTTTTATTTTTTTGTACTCTTATTACTTAAAAGTGCACATGATGTTAATTCCATTTTCCATGTGTTGTACATTTCAAATTAATAGGGTCTCAGGGGAGAATAGGTGCCGGGGTCCAGCCCCAGCTGATCCAGGGTATTCGAAGGAGAGACGGCGTAGGTGAGGGTCAGGGAACAACTGCTTAATTAAACGTTTATTAAGGATATAAAGAGTAATAGAATGAGGATAGCTCAGTAGGAAAATTCAGTGGAGAAAAGAGGCTGAGTAGCTTGGTTTACGCGGGAGACCAATAAAACTTCAAGACAAGAAGTTTGCACCACTTATGTAGGCCGCAGGCGTCCTTCCGTTCTCCCGAAGGAGAGGAGACACTGAGGCCTCCCCGGTCGGATCTTAGAAGCCCAGGCATAATTAGCAAGCATGGTGGGTTCCGCGCTCCAGATGGAGACTCAGCCAGAGTGAGAGAGAGAGAGACATGGGGAGACCAGTCTTTCGAGAAACTGATCCCAATTCTTTATTTTCCATGGTCTACTTTTATACACTGAGATGTTATGCAAAAGTCACGTGGGGTCAGCAGTCCTGACTTTTATCAAAGTCAGGTGCTTCATACAAATGTATACAGAGGTCTTAGGGGTGTTACATCATCTTCTGGCCGGGCGGCCTGCTGACAATTTATGACCCTCTCCTTGTGACAGCGGTCAGTCAACCAGGACACTTATTTCTCCAGGGGTGATTATTCTTAAAACAGACACCACCCAAATAAAGTTACATTCCTATAGGGTGAGGGTATAGTGGGTTTTAGTTAAGGAAAGAATTTACTTAGCCTAAGGTCTAACGTGATTTATATCAGAGGTTAATACTTATTTCTTCTATATATTCATTAATGTGTGTAAGGGCAGGGGATATGGAGACTTAGCAACAAACATTGGCTCAACAAATGAAAAACCCTTCACCAATACAATTTCTAATCAGCCCATTATACTTACACTAATAGCTTTCTAACTTTTCTAAGAAACCTGTTTTTAGAAGGTTTAAAGCATCTCGTGCCTCTCACGGTTGGGAGGCTGTGAGCAATCACATGTGGCTGGACAAGCCTGTCAGGCAGGCTAGAGAACCTTCAGAGGAGTTTGTAGGTTGAAACATTCCTATCACACCCAGGAATTATTATTAACTGGAGCTCGAAGTTAACTCCTTCTCCGAAAGAGGTGGTGGGGGACAGCCCCCCATAAAGTCAGAGGTGTAGGTGAGAGCACAAAGTAGTAAAGTAGGCAGGCTCTGGTTATGGGGGTAGATGCTCGAGGATTTCCAGGGGGACTCCTGAGGCTCGATCCCGCCTTTGCGTATGTCGAGCCTCCTTCCTCATGACCTTTGCCATGGGCGGAGTGCCTCATGCCGGCCCCCAACAAATAGGGTAGAGCTATTTCAAGGAGCACTCCATGTTTTTAAGAATCTCTATGTGCTATGCTTTGCTTAGTTACTCAGTCATGTCCAACTCTTTGCGACCCCATGGGCTGTAGCCTTCCAGGCTCCTCTGTCCATGGGGATTCTCCAGGCAAGAATACTCCAGTGGGTTGCCACGCCCTCCTCCAGGGAATCTTCCTCACCCAGGGATGGAATCCAGGTCTCCCTGAGGCATAATTTTTATAGTCTGAGCCACTAGGGAAGCACAACCTCTATACTACATGGCAATCATTTAACAAATGTATGCATCATTAATCTGTTAGTTATAAAATATTTGTTGAATATTTAGTATGTCCCAAAGTCTAGTCTTTGCACGAAGCCTATAGTGTGCAGTGTGACAGAGCAGGTTTCTACCCATACAAAACATTGAAGTCTTTCTTTAGATGTATTCTATAATATGATTTCATTCACCAAAATAAGTCAAATGTCTCTTTATCAAACACAGAATGGTATTCTCTCAAGAAAGTGACATGCTGGATATTTACTATAATTATTACTTTATTTGTGAACATTAGGTGAATAAATATGATTTGAGTATTTGGAAAGAAAAACTGAAATATCTTCATCGGTAATATCTCCTATTCCCAGTAGGTGAAAAGAAAGTTGAAGTCAATCAAAAGATACTATCACTGGTCTCTATTCTAAAGTTCTTTTGTTACCACGCTTAGCTCTATTTATGCTAGTAAATAAAAATAAGCACATTAGACAACTAATTACAAAATATAGTCACCTAAAGAGAGTGAAACAACTGCTGTGTTTTCAGTACATATAATTATACAGCTTTATACATTACATTTTAAGCATGTCCTTGGTAAATTAAAGTATTCCCAGAAAAATTGGCACTAGGATATACAGATGATTGTATTTATGATTACAGTGCCATGAATGTTTCTGTTAATTTAATTCGACTATTCAAATTTTCTCTATAATATATTAAATTTGATAAGAAATGAAATCTGTTGAATAAAGTACATAGATAATTGCTTACTGAAATTTATATTGATTCATAAATCACAGATAACTAGATTCTAAATAAGAATCACAAATAGTATGATTACATATTTGCATTATGTAATACACATCCCCACATGTGTATATGTGCATGTGTGTGGAGAGAGAGACAAAGAGTGAGAGGGAGGAGGAAGGAAATGAGGAGAAAGAAAAGACCGAGAATATGGTGAAATCTGTAATTTCAGGTTTCGGGTTTGTCTGTTTTTTTTTCCCAATTTTTCATTCAGCATTTACTAGATGTCTTTATACTCTTGTCTGGAAAATCCCATGGACAGAGGAGCCTGGTGGGCTGCAGTCCATGGGGTCGAGAAGAGTCGGATAGGACTGAGCGACTTCCCTTTCACTTCTCACTTTCATGCATTGGAGAAGGAAATGGCAACCCACTCCAGTGTTCTTGCCTGGAGAATCCCAGGGACGGGGGAGCCTGGTGGGCTGCCATCCGTTGGGTTGCACAGAGTCGGACATGACTGAAGCGACTTAGCAGCAGCAGAAGCAGCAGATGTCTTTACTATGTTCTCGGCATTATCTGGCATCGTAAATTGCCCAGTCACTTTCTTAGGAAGAAACAAACAAAATAAATGAGCGATTTGGGAAGAGTTTAAATAGATTAAAAAAAAAAAAATTCAGGGTATAGGAAAACCACAAGGGAAAGCTGAGTACCCCTGAACTAGGAAGAGTGGAAGACCCTAGGCAAATAGAGAGGTAGACAAAGGGATTACGAAATAATGGAAACAAAGCTGATTTTCAGAAGCTGTGACCTTTAGTTGACAGATGAAGTCAGTTAATGGTGTCCTCAAGAGACTTGACCAAAAGAATTAATAACTGACTACAATCCTCTCTTCTTCTTCACTGAACTCCACCTGTCTGAGAATTACCCAGGCAAAGGACACACTGATCTATTTCATTCAAGTCAGGCTATTGGGGGACAGGGCTTGGCAGTGAAGGATAAAGAGTGATTCTGGAAAGAAAAACCCAGGATATTCAACCTAAGGAAATAACTGGAAAAAAAATAGATTAAAAAAAAAATTCTTATGTAAACTCAGTGGAAGTAAGAGCTGTGCTTTTCACTGTTAACATTTATAGCCACAAAACTTTCTATACGGTAAATTTTAGAAGCATAATGCATATTTTTAATGAATGTATGCAAGAATAAGGGAGCAGTGGCAGTTATTCTTTAATTATTTAAAAACAGAATATTGAGTACTCTTGTTCTACTTTCCTTGAGAGAATTAAAATTATGACTAAAGAGTTGTGCATAGAAGGAGGCCAAACAAAAGAACTATATTTTTAAAAGCCAGAAATTGTCTGCTAAATAATGAAATGTCTCATTAGTAGTGAGTTTTTTTGCCAATGAACTCATTCAAATAGACATATGGTCTTTTAGAAAAGCTAGGGTAGAAAGAATAGGCTCTTGGACTGGTTGAACACTAATATCCCTACAACTTCTGAGATCCTTTCATTATGAGGCCCACAGGAGACATTTATTTCAGTCTTAGTATCAGAAGAGCTGTGCTTCTCTTGAGGAATTGTTTGTTGTTAGCCCATAGGGACAATCTAACTCTTTATATGGATCTTGCCTTTGGCAGTAAGGAATTTTACAATCAAATTTGTGGTCCATTTGAGCAAATGTGTAGAATGTTTTATGACTGTTGTGTTTGCATATTAACAGTATCTCTGGCTTTTCTTATTTTTCTTTCATTGCACTGTATATCTAATCTATCTTTTAAATCTTACTGATTATTTTCTAACTTATATGTCCTTAGGGAAAAATTAGGATAGAAACAAAATATATAATTTTGTTTAGAAGTTCTAAATAAAGCAAAGAAAAAATTAGGAAGCTGACAATTTATTTTTCTTCACAAACACATAAATCAGGGACGTTTTGCACTGTTAATTTTACCTCAACATTTCCTTCATCATTTGTCACATAGGTTTCTAGGTTGCATGGGATGGACTGATAGTTGTGCATTCTGTAAAAGCGAATACCTGAAAGAGAAGAATTTTAGCTAACTTCTATTTTTAATAGTTTGAAGTTATCTCAAATATCTTTGAGGAAGATTTTGAAATGAAGGACTAGATTAAATGCTGGGGCTTTTACCATGGTAGTGAAAGGGCTATGTTTACATCATGTGAATGCAATAAAAATGCTCTCCAGAATCAGCAACTCTTAGAACTAGGAATATTCAATGAAGTTAAAGACTTAGGTGTGAGTGTAAAATACACAAACATTTATATGTATGTGTGTGTGTGTGTGTGTGTGCATTGTATGGGGGTCAAAATATATATGCAAAATAATTTAGTGATCAAACATAAAATTATATATGTTAAGCATATTTAAGTGTAAGATGAATCTTCCCCTGCTTTCCCCTCATGCCACTACCCACACACATAGAAAGAGACATCAAGGAACCATTACTATAAGTAGGGAAAAAAGAGCTACTATCACTTTTTGAAGGGAACTCTATTTGGCTGCATCTAGCAACATCCATTTATCTCTCCGTTTGACGCTTGTAACTGGAATGGTCCTTTGGAAGTAATCAGAATTCAAAGAAATATGTATATGTATATATCTCAGTTCCCAGTTGAAATAATAGGTAGAAATTGCTAGGCAGTCAGTGTATGACTCTGAGACCTCAGTCCTGTTTTCAATAAACACTTTACTCCATTAACTTAAAACTAAACACTTTGTCCCGAATTCCTGGAATATGTCTGTGGGTGATGAATTACCAGCACTCAGATCCAGGAAAGGAGAGTAATTAACTTCTATTCCATATGCCTGAGGGAAAAACTTCTGGTGATCATTCATCTTTAGCCCATACATCTGGTCCATTGTAAAATGGCCAGGGGATTAAAAAGAGTGGCAACTTAATCAGAGGATCAAGAGAAGCCATAAAAATAGTAAGTTAAACATTGCAACCTTTAAACTGATTGGTTAGAAATGATATAGTTTAAGGATAGGAGCCAACCAAAAATGTACAGATCAATATCAATACTAGTAAGGATATGAACTGCTGTAAGTCCTAACTTTTGGGGGTACACTTTACCCCCTCACTGTCTATGCTGAGAACTTTGTTCTTTTCTTTTAAATAAATCCTATTGGCTTACTACTGTGAGTGTTTGTGTGTTTGTGAAGTTTATTTCTCAACTCCATGAATAAGAACTCAGATTCCCATTTTAATAGGACACAAAGGAATATTTATATTTATCATGATGTATTTCAAAGAAGGGAAAAATATCATTTGTATAGACTTTATTTAATCTTCACAAAAGTTGAGTGAGATTAAAATAGAAAAAACACTTTTATTATGCCAAGAAACAGGCTTATTGGGTTTAGTCACCTAAGAATCTTACATATGGACATTAACTCATGCTGGAGTTGGATTCGAATTCAGGTTTTGTCAAAAAAATTTTCACTTTAAAATTATTAGGACTTGCAAGGAAGGCATTTTATGTTGATATAGAATGCTGCTAAGTCGTTTCAGTCATGTCCGACTCTGTGCAACCCCACAGACGGCAGCCCACCAGGCTCCCCCGTCCCTGGGATTCTCCAGGCAAGAACACTGGAGTGGGTTGCCATTTCCTTCTCCAATGCATGAAAGTGAAAAGTGAAAGTGAAGTCGCTCAGTCATGTCCGACTCTTAGCAACCCCATGGACTGCAGCCTACCAGGCTCCTCCATCCATGGGATTCTCCAGGCAAGAGTACTGGAGTGGGTTGCCATTGTCTTCTCCGCTATGAGGCATTTAATTTTATATAGAATAGAATAGAATATTTAATATAATAATGTCAAATAAGAGAGCTGTACTCTCTCTCCAATGGACAAATTATCAATTTTTATACATTAAGAAACATTCAAAACAAAACAAAACTCTTTGACAAATCGGTGGCTAAAATAAAGAGCTGCTTATTTGACATAGTTTATTTTTATGACTTATAGTTTCAGTGAAAGTGACTGCTGAAATTTTGGAAACATCTACATTCTAATCACATTTGCTTGGTCAAATTCTTGTCTTTAGTCCAAAATATTTCTAAAAAAACATGTAGAAATTCTGTTTTGGAAAATGAAAATTGGTTTTCACATTCTTACATTATTTTATTAATTTACAATGTGACTATCTTTGAAAATAATTTAGCCTATTACTTTTCAGTTGAAACATTTGCTGGTACACATTCTTTCTTTACACAGAGAAACAAGGATTTGCATATACTCAACCATCACAGTATTTGAATGGATATTAAAAATAAGGGAACATGCATAAACCTTGAAAATTATGCATTGTAAATATGAAAACTTTAAAATCACAATCCATAAAACATAACAGTACTTTGAGAACATTAAAATGATCTGGCCAAAATTATTAAATTTTTGGCAATGACTATCTGGACAGTTGTTGTTAGCTGTACTATATTATATGGCTGTGTACAATGTTCCTCCCATTAGCTCATTCCATAATGCTTTACTTTTATAGAACCCATTTTAAAATAAAATAAAAATAATTCTCAAATTGTTGCAGGGAGGAAGCCAGTTCTGGCTCAGTGTTGGAACTGTTCCTTTGACTTGCTTTTCATTGCTTTTGCTATTAAAATCATACAGAATGGTTTCCCTCAGAGAATCCCAGCCCTCCGCCTGACTGTTAAAACTAAAATGCCTTTGTTCAGAACCCTGTCCACCTGGTGGATGTCAGGAAGAAAGAAATTAACATATCTCCTGCTTGAGACTTGCCATTCTAGGAGATGTTTGCAAGATTAATGGCCTTTTTACTTTGCTTCCTCACCTGCCCTCATCTCTAATCTATAATAGAAGCTGGTATTCAGACTCCAATAAGATGATTATTTTGAGGAGCTAGCCTGCCATCTAGTCTGCCGGCTCCATTATTAAAGTTTCTTCCATGCCTCAACACCTCATCTCAGATTCATTGGTCTATTGTGTGGCGAGCAGAGCCAGCTTGGACTCTGTAACATTATCAGTCAAGTATCTTTCAAGTTGCTGTTTCAGTCTGTGTTTCTTGCTCTTAGTTTCTCAAATGCAGGAATAAAGTGCAGCAGAACACTTAATTGGAATTTAGATATCCTAACATTCACTCTCCCTTCAGAGTGGTTTGAATTCCTAACAAATAGTCTGTTGTATTAAAGTAGTCATCAATAAAGGAAGTGCTAGTTTAAGCAAAGATACTGAGAATAAAGAATTGCAAATTACTAAGTGATCTATTCTCCTTGAGATCCCCATGCCTTTCAAATATTTAAAACCACTATCCTTATAAAAGGCATTGTGCATATACATATGATTCACTTTACTGTACACTTGAAAGTAACATAGCATTGTAAATCAATTATACTCCAATAAATTTTTTAAAAGGTTTTATGCACCAATGAGGCACCAATTTAGCAAGATTATGCTAGAATTTCTTGAATTTCTCACTAAAGTAAAAGTCAAATGCAAATGTTTATTACAGTCAAAGAGGAATAATTTTTTAATTTTTTAACTTATTTTAATTTTATTTAATTTTTTTTTTTTTTTTACTTTACAATATTGTATTGGTTTTGCCATACAAAAGGTTTTCAAAACAATGTCTGATATAAATGTTAGAGACTAATTTATTTAACTTCTTGAGAGCAGGCTCTTAATTTTTCAATTTATTAAAAGTAAGTCATTAAAATTCTACTAAGATCTTCTGTGAAAACAGAGGCATGTTTCTTCTAGTCTTGTGACAAACATACAATCACAGAATTACTTCTATATTGAGACTTGTATAAGATGGACTGATAAGTTTGGTAACTAGTGTGAAAAATGTTAGAAGAATAGATCCAGCATGACATAGCAAGGATGAGGCATTTAATGGGATATTGTTCAGGCTAACTCCATAAATGTGGTATGGAAAATAAGTACAGTCTAAAGTTGCAATTTGGAGAAGGCAATGGCACCCCACTCCAGTACTCTTGCCTGGAAAATCCCATTGATGGAGGACCCTGGTAGGCTGCAGTCCATGGGGTCACTAAGAGTTGGACACGACTGAGAGATTTCACTTTCACTTTTCACTTTCATGAATTGAAGAAGGAAATGGCAACCCACTCCAGTGTTCTTGCCTGGAGAATCCCAGGGACAGGGGAGCCTGGTGGGCTGCCGTCTATGGGGTCGCACAGAGTCGGACACGACTGAAGCGACTTAGCAGTAGCAGTAGCAAAGTTGCAATTTAGTCCTTTAGAGTGCTAGTCTAGAATCAGCAAACACCCAAATGTGGTTATAATTGTATGACTATTTTTTTAACAGGAAGGAATTCAGAAAGAATTCTTCAATGTTAATTTTCTAAATTCTTGAGCAATTTTCAATTAGGAGATCTCTTCATGGACAATAGTATTTCCACTTAGCAAATTAGGGTAAGACAAGGTTTGATTTCCAAGCCATTTTATACCATATTTTTTAAGTGCTTTTGCAGGATTCCACTCTTAAGGCAAGGGAAGAATTTATATGAGTAAGAATAGAGAAGGATATTTATGTACTAGGCTTATATGACAAAATGGTTGGGTAAAGAAGAGCTTCAACCCTAGATAGTATAGGCATACATAGATTCTCTCTGAGTTAGTTTTGTTCAAGGTCTAATTGGGAGCAAATGATTCTCAGAGAGAATAGAAAGAATGTATACTCATCATATCAACTGATTAAAGAAGAGAGATTATAATTCTCTTAAAATAGATAAAGTATTCCAGATTGATTAAAGAAAATAAACTGCTATATAGTCAACAGCGTAAAAGAGACTTTAATCTGTTAAAGTTTTAATATGGAAAGTATCATAACAGACAATATCTTTAAAGTCAAATGATGTAAACACTGCCTTCATGAGTTCTATTTAATACCGGATATTTGTCTGAAGCATTCAGCCAAAGCTGCTGCTGCTGCTACTAAGTCACTTCAGTCGTGTCCGACTCTGTGCGACCCCATAGATGGCAGCCCACCAAGCACCCCTGTACCTGGGATTCTCCAGGCAAGAACACTGGAGTGGGTTGCCATTTCCTTCTCCAATGCATGAAAGTGAAAGTGAAGTCGCTCAGTTGTGCCCGACTCTTAGGGACCCCATGGACTGCAGCCTACCAGGTTCCTCTGCCCATGGGATTTTCCAAGCAAGAGTACTGGAGCAGGTTGCTATTGTTTTCTCCGGTCAGCCAAAGCTAACCAACCATAAATACGTTACTAGTAATACTATCAGTTTCTTTAAAAATCTAATCAGGAAATATATTATATAAAAAAAATATATAATCATAATCATAGTGGCAGGTATAAAGTTTCCAGGAACAGCTTTTATTTTTAATACTTGCAGTAGAAAAAATACTAGAGAAAACCAGGAGTATATCACTGAAGGTCACAATGAGACATAAGAAGCTCATGGAATGATGCACTGAATGCTGTACAGAAAATAATTTTCTGTTTCAGTTAAAATTGATTTGATAGCATAAGATATATATATCAAAATAAATAGCAAAACCAATGTTTATTTTACTCATTCAAGTTTTTAGACAGCCTATATGGATTGATGAAACAGCTCCATGAAGATATCAATATCTCAGGTTCCTCTGTCTTTCTCTTGTCTTAACCTTAGCATAACTGTATTTAGATGAAAAATAGAATTCAGTTAAATACAGGTTGTTAGGCGGTAAATATAAGTTAGATATCTCAATAACTCCAAAGTTTTGCATAATCCACTTGAATAACAGTTTTGCCATCAACTGAGAAGGACAGAATGCTTGGTAGTGGTAGGATAGTTCAGGGATTCATTTTGGAACATCCCTCAGGAAAAACTTGAGTAAGGACATCCATATACAAGTCTGGCAAAGTCTATACTAGAGATGAAATTTAGAGATTGTGATTATATAGACACCATTTAAAGACATGGCACAAGAATTCTTCTCCAAGAGAATAAATGCAGACAGAAAAGGTCTAGGACTGAGTCTTGAGACAGTCCAATAAAATAAGTTTATGCAGAAGAGGAGAAAACAACTGTGTTAAAAGGAGTACCTACTGACTTAGGAGGAAAGCTAACAGAATGAAATGACATGGAAAAGAAATGAAAAGAATGAATTGAGGGCCTACGTATAATGTTCCTGAGAAGGAAGCAAAAAGTGAAGACTGAGTTTCAGTAACATGGTTTTAACAACACTGAATCTCTGGTATTCAGTTGTACAGGTTTTGTAATGTAGTGATGAAGTTCAACTGATGTTGAGTTAGGCAGAAATAAGAAAAGAATTAATACTAGTGAGATTACATAATTATTTTATATTTTGAAAAGTATTTTGCTTGTGGGAATTAAATAATTATAGCTGTAATTCAGTTCAGTTCAGTTCAGTCGTTCAGTCGTGTCCAACTCTTTGCAACCCCATGAACTGCAGCATGCCAGGCCTCCCTGTCCCATCACCATCTCCCAGAGTTCACTCAAACTCATGTCCATTGAGTCGGTGATGCCATCCAGCCATCTCATCCTCTGTCGTCCCCTTTTCCTCCTGCCCCCAATCCCTCCCAGCATCAGAGTCTTTTCCAATGAGTCAACTCTTCGCATGAAGTGGCCAAAGTATTGGAGTTTCAGCTTTAGCATCATTCCTTCCAAAGAACACCCAGGACTGATCTCCTTTAGAATGGACTGGTTGGATCTCCTTGCAGTCCAAGGGACTCTCAAGAGTCTTCTCATCACAACATCACAGTTCAAAAGCACAATTCTTCGGAGCTCAGCTTTCTTCGCAGTCCAACTCTCACATCCATATGTGACTACTGGAAAAACCCATAGCATTGACTAGATATACCTTTGTTGGCAAAGTAATGTCTCTGCTTTTGAATATGCTAGCTGTAATTGGGCAGATTGTATATATGTGTGTGCTGCTGTTGTGTCACTATGTTTTCTCAAACTCTGCACCCTATGGACTGTAGCCCAGGAGGGTCCTCTGTCCATGGAATTTTCCAGGCAAGAATACTAGAATAGGTTTCCATGCCCTCCTCCAGAGGATCTTCCCAACCCAGGGATTGAACCTGTATCACTTACATCTCCTGCATTGGCAGGTGGATTCTTTACCACTGTATGCAGGATGAGGGGTAAAAGCCTTCCCAGATGGCACTAGCAATAAAGAACCCGCCTGCCAAGGCAGCAGATGTAAGAGACATGGATTCAGTCCCTGAGTTGACACAATCTCCTGGAGGAGGGCATGGAAACCCACTTATGTATTCTTGTCTGGAAAACTCTATGGATAGAGGAACCTGGCAGACTACAGTCCATAGGGTGGCAAAGAGTTGGACAAGAATGAAGCAACTTAGCATACATGTATATAAATATAGTCTTCAGTAAAATCTAAACTCATGTTTCAGAGGACAAGAAAGCTGTTTGATCAATGTCCTTATGTAGATGAAAAGGGTTAGAATCGAGGGTACATATGGGAAGATCTAATTTTGATAGAATCATAAATAATTCGTAGGTTAAGCTGGGAAAAACGTGAATAGATGTAGTCGTGTGAATCTTTGAATGGTTCTGCTCTTGTTGCTGATGTTTATTTCAATTTCAACTTTCCATCCACCTCTCCAAAAAGAAAAAAAAAAAAAGAAGTAATGATAAGGAAGTAATAGGACCTGTGTCAGGAAATTAAATAACTCTAGATATTTTCATTGGAATTTCATTTACTAATAATCATTGGTCATCATTTATCTGATACTGACAAATGTTTCTCTGTCTCTTTTTTAGCTGAATATATTATTGCACTGAACAAAGTTGTGTATTTTATTAGTAAGCAATAACAGAAGAATGGAATTTGTATAGACAAGTATCAGTGTCTTTTATATTCAATGTGTATTTCAACGTAATCTTTCATTGAAGCTGACAAGCTGAAATTAAACTCATATAGACAAGAAAATTGCTCCATAACAAAACAAAACCAAGAAAAGTTTAATAAAAAGAAGGCAACAGAAAGGAGTTTTAAATGTCCATATAGTAAAGTGCTCAGTTGCTCAGTCGTGTCCAACTCTTTGTGATCCCATGGACTGCAGCCCACCAGGCTCCTCTGTCCATGAAATTTTCCGGGCAAGAATACTGGAGTGGGTTTCCATTTCCTCCTCCAGGAGATAGTAAAGTACTAGCAAGCAATTAAATGAGAAATGGCTCAGAAATAGACCTTTTTATTAATGTGACAGATAGGGTACATAAATAAATTAAACCTATGTTGTGACCACAATAGCTGTAACGTTCTCCTCAGCTTGACTAAACTTATGAAAGATTTCTTCTTAACTCTAGGTGCCTGACCTCCCTTTTCTCAGAGCATTTACATTAGAAAACTTGCAATCAAATCTTTTCTGTGTTTCTTTGAAGTGAAAATCTTCTCATAGCCTTTTGAAAAATGTTGCAACTCAGCCATGTTTCTCTCAAGGATTTGGGAGCTATCCCTTCAAAATGTAGTAAAGAAAAAGCCATATCTCCCAGTTTCTGAGGGAGGAGAGGGGCTGAACCTCAATTACCAGCAATTAGAAAACACAAAACAATGTTGGCCTAATAACATTGACAAGTGTTCCTCTAAAGTCCTCCACTTCTTTTCCACTAGCTCACCCCAGTGCTTAAATCTCTTTTGTTTCAGTAGACTTTGGTTCAGTTTATTTCTTTTGCAATGGTCTTGACCCCTATTCTAATTGACATGATAAAGTCTGCCTTGCTCGTGTTGTTTTTCAGCTGCTCAGCCATGTCCAACTCTTCGCAACCCCATGGAATGCAGCATGCCAGGCTTCCTTGTAATTCATTATCTCCCGGAACTTGCTCAAACTCATGTCCATTGACTGAGTCAGTGATGCCATCCAACCATCTCGTCCTCTGTCGTCCTCTTCTCCTCCTGCCTTCAATCTTTTGCAGAATCAGGTTTTTTTCAATGAGTCAGCTCTTCGAATCAGGTGGCCAAAGTATTGGAGCTTCAGCTTCAACATCAGTCCTTCAATGAATATTCACAGTTGATTTCCTTTAGGATTGACTGGTTTGATCTACTTTCAGTCCAAAGAAATCTCCAGAGTCTTCTGCAACCCTACAGTTCAGAAGCATCAATTCTTCAGCACTCAGCCTTCTTTATGGTCCCAGTCTCACATTCATGCATGACTACTGGAAAAATCATAGCTTTGATAGATGAACCTTTGTCAGCAAAGTGATGTCTCTGCTTTTTAATATGCTGTCTAGGTTGGTCATAGCTTTTCTTCCACGGAGCAAGTGTCTTTTAATTTCATGGCTGCAGTCACCATCTGCAGTAATTTTGGAGCCCAAGAAAATAAAGTCTGTCACTGTTTCCATTGTTTCCCCATCTATTAGCCATGAAGTGATGGGGCGGAATGCCGTGATTTCATTCTTTGAATGTTGATTTTAAGCCAACTTGTTCACTCTCCTTTCACCTTCATCTAGAGGTTCTTTAGTTCTTTGCTTTCTGCCAAAAGGGTGGTGTCATCTGCATATCTGAGGTTATTGATATTTCTCCCAGAAATCTTGATTCCAGCTTGTGTTTCTTCCAGCATGGCATTTTGCATGATGTACTCTGATATAAGTTAAATAAGCAGTACAGCCTTGATATACTCCTTTCCCAGTTTGGAACAGTCCTCAGTTCCATGTCCCATTCTAACTGTTGCTTCCTAACCTGCATTCAGTTTTCTCAGGAGGCAAAGACTGTCTAATATTCCCATCTCTTGAAGAATTTTCCACAGTTTTTTGTGATCCACAGAGTCAAAGGCTTCAGTGTAATCAATGAAGCAGAAGTAGATGTTTTTCTAGAACTCTCATTCCAGATCTATGATCCAACAGATTGATCTCTGGTTCCTCTGCCTTCCAATTTGAACATCTGGAAGTTCTCTGTTTACATACTGTTGAAGCCTAGCTTGGAAAATTTTGAGCATTACTTTCTTAGCATTGCATTGAAAAGCTTAAAAAAATTTTTTAAATGACTATAATATCTAATGTGAACAAAAATTATCTTAGCAATATTGTGAGTGCAATTAAGCCTCACACAGGTAAAAACACCATGATACAAAAGTGACACTTTTTATTATGTAACTCAAATGACTGAGGCAAGCTAAGCATTCATGCTGTAAGAAAACATTGAAGCACTGTGATGAAAGTGAAAAAGAAAAGATGTATTGAAAAGTAAGCCATATAATGAAATATAGCAATCAAACAATATACTGGAATATATGGGCTAGAAAGAAGGGATTTATTATAATGCTGCAAAACAATAAATTGGACAAATTAAATATCAAATACATATTTAAGGACAAAAGATCATTAAATATTTTCACGGAGCCTATAAAAGTTGAGAAATAGGTAGAGAGACATAAGTTGAAATCAAATGCATAAACTGATCATTTGAGTCTGGGAACTTGTTTGAGGAGGACTTTAGTCTTATTTTCAAAGTTTAAATTTGTATATGGAGAACATAGTTTGGCATTGTTTGGGAAGTGAGATAACTGAACAGAATTAAAAAAAAAATAAACATGCCAGAAATAACAATAATGGTTCAAAATATAATGCCATGGTAAAATTGCTGATTTCAATGTAGAGTTATTAGAACAGTTGAAGGTTCTCAGAAAAATGCATTTAAAAAATCATACTTACATAAATTATTAAATAACTATCCTAAAAGGCAATATGTATAGGAATATTTACCTTCATGCTATTGGAGTATTTTCATGTATGGTTGTTTAACCCTTTGTGAAATTTCTAGTATTAATTCCTTACTTCACACTGCCATGCTATTGGTGTGATCTAGAGAAAGGTATTAACTATCTCTATGAGAAAACTAAGGAAATAAATCACTTCCATTTAGTACGGCTGTCATGTTATTTAAATACTTTCAACTATGTGAAAAGTTTAGAAAAATATCTGAGACAGGGTAGCAATTCAATACACTGTTATCTATTACTCTTATTCTCTTAAAAAAAGGAACATAGAACAACAAATTAGTTACGCCTTGAAGGTTCACTCAAAAGGAAATTCACTTGAATATATCATACTAGTTGTTATTTTAAAGTTTTATCTGAAAGAAAACCAGCTAAATGAGAATAGTGAAAATTCTTTCTTATTAAAATTAAAAAGGTCATTATTTTTAATGCTGTCAATTAATTCCTTGAAGAATATCATAATATTGTACCAAAGAGTCATAAAAACTTGATCAAATACATTTGATGATCAAATATATTTGATCATGGTATTTTGATATTCTCCTTATTCAAGATTTGGAATTCTGACTTAAATTTCTATCCATCCATAAGACTGAAAGCAATATAAAACAAATATTCTTATAGGAAACTTGTGACACAAACTTAAAGGCAATTTCTAAAATATATCACTAAATGATTATAAGCACAAATATATTTCAATTATATGTAGGAAATGCAACAAAGAAAATGATTGCTGAGTACTAGTTTTGCTTTTTTAAAAATTTCCCATCAGTGTCTAAAATAGTAATATGAGACCATAATGTTCAATGCAGCAGGTTATAAAAGAACTACTTTTTCAAAAAGTATAGATATTTTTCTTAAAATATGAAGTGGGTACTCCCTTTGCAGTTACATACTGAAAAGTATTTGAATGGAATTGTTTTCTTTCAAAATATACTCATTATACATATAATCTGGTTGCATTGTTTAAACTTTGCATAGCAAATTGTATTATGTACATAATTCTCCCTTTTCACTGTTTATAAATTGTTTAAAATACATTCAATTCACTTTAAGTTCACTCCTGAAACTACTGCTCATAGTCTCAAATTCCTTCTTTAGTTGAGTTTCATATTACAAGTGCCTCTATAGCACTTTAGCACTTATAAAACAGAAAGACTTTGCATTTATAGGGAACTGACAACCCATTGCTGGAAATTATGCTCCATCTGTCACTTCAACAAATTTCAAGTGTTTCTCTTTTTCAATATTTTAACGCTACATAATTTAATTTAGGATGATTTCTTTAGATGACTCTTGAGTTCTCGGAAACTATGGAAGCTGCTGTAGAAGTAAAACAACTTAGGATCATTTTCCTTTTTCTTTCAATAGCTTTCATTAACTGGAGATTCCTTTTTATGTTTTGGAAAATGCATTTTAATCATTTAAATAGAAAAAAATCAACAGATGGGCATAAAATTGTTGAAAGAACTTTGATTTAGAAGCAAAGGATGCAATTTTATCTACTGAAATAAAAATGCACAAACTGAGAGTAGTGAGTGTCAGTTTTTTTCTGAGGACTTGCTGAGGACTATAATGGTAGGTGTTGCGAGAGGCATCAGAGGGCAGACACACAAACCATAATCACAGAAAATGAGTCAATCTAATCACATGGACCACAGCCTTGTCTAACTCAATGAAACTAAGCCATGCTGTATGGGGCCATGCAAGACGAGTGGGTCATGGTGGAGAGGTCTGAAAGAATGTGGTCCACTGGCGAAGGGAATGGCAAACCACTTCAGTATTCTCGCCTTGAGAACCCCATGAACAGTATGAAAAAGCAAAATGATAGGATACTGAAAGAAGAACTCCCCAGGTCAGTAGGTGCCCAATATGCTACTGGAGATCAATGGAGAAATAACTCCAGAAAGAATGAAGGGATGGACCCAAAGCAAAAACAATACCCAGTTGTGGATGTGACTAGTGATAGAAGCAAGGTCCGATGCTGTAAAGAGCAATATTGCATAGGAACCTGGAATGTTAGGTTCATGAATCAGGGCAAATTTGAAGTAGTCAAACAGGAGATGGCAAGAGTAAACATCAACATTCTAGGAATCAGCGAACTAAAATGCACTGGAATGGGTGAATTTAACTCAGATGACCATTATATCTACTACTATGGGCTGGAATACCTTAGAAGAAGTGTATTAGGAGCCATCATGGTCAACAAAAGAGTCCGAAATGCAGTACTTGGATGCAATCTCAAAAACGACACAATGATCTCTGTTCGTTTCCAAGGCAAACCATTCAATATCACGGTAATCCAAGTCTATGCCCCAACCAGGAACGCTGAAGAAGCTGAAGTTGAATGGTTCTATGAAGACCTCCAAACCTTTTAGAACTAACATCCAAAAAAGATATCCTTTTCATTATTGGGAACTGGAATGCAAAAGTAGGAAGTCAAGAAACACCTGGAGTAACAGGCAAATTTGGCCTTGGAATACGGAATGAAGCATAGTCCAAAGCTTATAGTTTTGCAAAGAGAATGCACTCGTCATAGCAAACACCCTCTTCCAACAACACAAGAGAAGACTCTACACATGGACATCACCAGATGGTCAACACCAAAATCAGATTGATTATATTCTTTGCAGCCAAAGATGGAGAAGCTCTATACAGTCAGCAAAAACAAGACAGGGAGCTGACTGTGACTCAGATCATGAACTCTTTATTGCCAAATTCAGACTTAAATTGAAGAAAGTAGGGAAAACCACGAGACCATTCAGTTCAGTTCAGTTCAGTTCAGTTCAGTAGCTCAGTCATGTCCGACACTTTGCGACTCCATGAATCGCAGCATGCCAGGCCTTCCTGTCCATAACCAACTCCCGGAGTTCACTCAGACTCATGTCCATCGAGTCAGTGACTCCATCCAGCCATCTCATCCTCTGTCATCCCCTTCCCCTCCTGCCACCAATCCCCCCCAGCATCAAAGTCTTTTCCAATGAGTCAACCTTTCGCATGAGGTGGCCAAGGTACTGGAGTTTCAGCTTTAGCATCATTCCTTCCAAAGAAATCCGAGGGCTGATCTCCTTCAGAATGGACTCGTTGGATCTCCTTGTAGTCCAAGGGACTCTCAAGAGTCTTCTCCAACACCACAGTTCAAAAGCATCAATTCTTCGACGCTGAGCCTTCTTCACAGTCCAAATCTCACATCCTTACATGAACACGAGAAAAACCATAGCCTTGACTAGATGGAATTTTGTTGGCAAAGTAGTGTCTCTGCTTTTGAATATGCTATCTAGGTTGATCATAACTTTCCTTCCAAGGAGTAAGCGTCTTTTAATTTCATGGCTGCAGTCACCATCTGCAGTGATTTTGGAACCCCCAAAATAAAGTCTGGCACTGTTTCCACTGTTTGCCCATCTATTTGCCATGAAGTTATGGGACCGGATGCCATGATCTTCGTTTTCTGAATGTTGAGCTTTAAGCCAACTTTTCCACTCCACTTTCACTTTCATTAAGAGGCTTTTGAGTTCCTCTTCAATTTCTGCCATAAGGGTGGTGTCATCTGCATATCTGAGGTTATTGATATTTGTCCCGGAAATCTTGATTTCAGCTTGTGCTTCTTCCAGTCTAGCGTTTCTCATGATGTACTCTGCATAGAAGTTAAATAAGCAGGGTGACAATGTACAGCCTTGACTTACTGCTTTTCCTATTTAGAACCAGTCTGTCGTTCCATGTCCAGTTCTAACTGTTGCTTCCTGACCTGCATACAGATTTCTCAAGAGGCAGGTCAGGTGGTCTGGTATTCCCATCTCTTTCAGAATTTTACACAGTTTATTGTGATCCACACAGTCAAAGGCTTTGGCATAGTCATCAAGCAGAAATACTAGTTTTTCTGGTACTCTCTTGCTTTTTCCATGATTCAGCAGACGTTGGCAATTTGATCTCTGATTCCTCTGCCTTTTCTAAAGCCAGCTTGAACATCTGGAAGTTCACAGTTCACACGTTGCTGAAGCCTGGCTTGGAGAATTTTGAGCATTACTTTAGTAGCATGTGAGATGAGTGCAATTGTGTGGTAGTTTGAGCATTCTTTGGCATTGCTTTTCTTTGGGATTGGAATGAAAACTGACCTTTTCCAGTCCTGTGGCCACTGCTGAGTTTTCCAAATTTGCTGGCATTTTGAGTGCAGCACTTTCACAGCATCATCTTTTAGGATTTGAAATAGCTCAACTGGAATTCCATCACATCCACTAGCTTTGTTCGTAGTGATGATTTCTAAGACCAACTTGACTTCACATTCCAGGATGTCTGGCTAGGCCATTGAGGTATGACTTAACTCAAATCCCTTATGATTATACAGTGGAAGTGAGAAATAAATTTAAGGGAATAGATCTGATAGACAAAGTGCCTAATGAACTATGGATGGATGTTTGTGACATTGTACAAGAGACAGGGATCAAGACCATCCCCATGGAAAAAAAATGCAAAAAGACAAAATGGCTGTCTGGGGAGGCCTTACCAATAGCTGTGAAAAGGAGAGAAGTGAAAAGCAAAGGAGAAAATGAAAGATATAAGTATCTGAATGCAGAGATTCAAAGAATAGCAAGGAAAGAAAAGAACACCTTCCTCAGCGATCAATGCAAAGAAATAGAGGAAAACAACAGAATGGGAAAGACTAGAGATCTCTTCAGGAAAATTAGAGATACCCAGGGAACATTTCATGCGAAGATGGGCTCGATAAAGGACAGAAATGGTATGGACCTAACAGAAGTAGACGATATTAAGAAGAGGTGGCAAGAATACATATAAGAACTGTACAAAAAAAGATTTTCATGACCAAAATAATCACGATGGTGTGATCCTAGAGCCAGACATCCTGAAATGTGAAGTCAAGTGGAACATAGAAAGCATCACTATGAACAAAGCTAGTGGAGGTGATGGAATTCCAGTTGAGCTATTCCAAATCCTGAAGGATGATGCTGTGAAAGTGCTGCACTTAATATGCTAGCAAATTTGGAAAACTCAGCAGTGGCCACAGGACTGGAAAAGGCCAGTTTTCATTCCAATCCCAAAGAAAGGCAATGCCAAAGAATACTCAAACTACCGCACACTTGCAATCATCTCACACACTAGTAAAGTAATGCTCAAAATTCTCTAAGCCAGGCTTCAGCAGTACGTGAACCATGACTTTCCAGATGTTCAAGCTGGTTTTAGAAAAGGCAGAGGAACCAGAGATCAAATTGCCAACATCCACTGGTTAATGGAAAAAGCAAGAGAGTTCCAGAAAAACATCTATTTCTGCTTTGTTGACTATGCCAAAGCCTTTAACTGTGTGGATCACAATAAACTGTGTAAAATTTTGAAAGAAATGGGACTACCAGACCACCTGACCTGTAGGTTGAGAACCATATATGCAGGTCAGGAATCAACAGTTAGAACTGGACATGGAACAATAGACTGGTTTCAAATAGGAAAAGGAGTACATCAAGGTTGTACATTGTCACCCTGCTTATTTAACTTATATGCAGATTACATCATGAGAAATGTTGGGCTGGAAGAAACACAAGCTGGTCTCAAGATTGCCAAAGAAATATCTATAACGTCAGATATGCAGACGACACTACCCTTATGGCAGAAAGTGAAGAGGAACTAAAAAGCCTCTTGATGAAAGTGAAAGAGGAGAGTGAAAAAGTTGGCTTAAAGCTCAACATTCAGAAAACAAAGATCATGGCATCTGGTCCCATCACTTCATGGAAAATAGATGGGGAAACAGTGGAAACAGTGTCAGACTTTATTTTTCTGGGCTCCAAAATCACTGCAGATGGTGACTGCAGCCATGAAAGTAAAAGACGCTTACTCCTTGGAAGGAAAGTTATGACCAACCTAGATAGCATATTGAAAAGCAGAGACATTACTTTGCCAACAAAAGTCCATCTAGTCAAGGCTATTGTTTTTCCTGGGGTCATGTATGGATGTGAGAGTTGGACTGTGAAGAAGGCTGAATGCCAAAGTATTGATGCTTTTGAACTGTGGTGCTGGAGAAGACTCTTGAGAATTCCTTGCACTGCAAGGATATCCAACCAGTCCATTCTAAAGGAGATGAGTCCTGGGTGTTCTTTGGAAGGACTGATGCTAAAGCTGGAACTCTAATACTTTGGCCACTTCATGGGAAGAGTTGAGTCATTGGAAAGGACTCTGATGCTGGGAAGTATTGGGGGCAGGAGGAGAAGGGGATGACAGAGGATGAGATGGCTGGATGGCATCACCGACTCGATGGACATGAGTTTGGGTGAACTCTGGGAGCTGGTGATGGACAGGGAGGCCTGGCGTGCTGCAATTCATGGGTTGCAAAGAGTTGGACACAACTGAGCGACTGAACTGAACTTATAATCCTGAAAATGGCCTCTCACGTAGTTTTGGGGAACTGTTCTGAAGAGGCAGATGTGGAGATGTGATTCTGGCAAAGGGGTAAATGCATCGAAGCATACATCTCAGTAGAAGGTTGTTGCTGGGCACTCCGTATGGGAAGATGAAAGAATTCAGGTTCATAGAAAATTTCTCTTGAAGTATCTGAATTTCTAAGGGCCTGTTTTGCCATTGTTCCCAGAGCACAGAGTACCTCATCCTGATCTCTGAATTCCCTCTAGGGTGTAATGTAGTTTAGTGATGCAGAGGCTACTGACTTAATTCTTGTAGAGTAAGATGGTGGATATCATTATTTTACAATTTTAAGTGCTGACTCTGTTTAAATAGTTCTTTGGTAAATGTCTATATCCTTACTTTTTTTCTCTTCATTTGTAAAATCAAGTTTAGGATGGTTCATTTTATATTTATCCAGCCATTACTTATTGAGCTCCAGCTATGTTTCAGTAAGTATTCTGGCTGCTAGAGACATAGCATTGAACAAAACCAAACACTTGTTTTCAAAATCTTAAATAATTTGGTGAAGTAGGGGTAGAGAGAGACCTAAAAAGCAAAATTAAAAAGTAAGTTAATAGATTAGAATTTATCCATTAGATAATTATACTTATTTTGAGAATAAAACAGATAAAATTATAAAGGACAGATGAAGTGAAAGGGGCTGGCCCAAATTTTTTCTGTTTGCTGAGATAAATTATAAGAAAAGATTATATGTGAAAATCTTTTAAAAAATTCTATAGCAGTAAGAAACACTTAGTTTTATGGTATAGATTTATAATTACATTATATATTCCATACTTTAAAAAAGTTTTAATTAATAAATGCGTAGGGACTTTTTCCCCAGCTCACTAGTTTAATTGTAGCTGGGAGCTGAATGAATAAAAAGTAGCTCATTTTCTCCCCCCCCTTTTTTTTTCTTAACATTCAGACTTGCAAAATATTATCTCTTCAGCTAAAGACATGGATCATATAACCACTTGTAGGCTAATTTTTAGAATTTGAAGAGAATTATGGAGGTATAGAACACTAAATAGAAATTTCAGTTAAGAAAATGATAAAATTCATAATCAGCTGTATATAGATACATGAATAAATGAAAAGGAGAAAATGCCATAACTAAAGAGATCTAAAGGGCAGATGAACACATGTTACACAGAGAAAAAGACAGAGTAAAATGGTGTTGAGGAGGCTCAGCAGGTCATTTGCAGTGTGTGTATATACTCCTCTAATGTTTATATTGTTTATGTGAACCAGAATTGTTCATCCATAAACAGAAAAGAATAAGTATTTTCCTTACTGGGAGGATGGTTTGTTTTTTCATTATTTGTCCACACTCTTATGGACTCTAATGTTTCTACATTTGATTAAAGCTCAATTAATTTTGGAAAGTTGTTTTCAAGTTGAGAAATATTTGTGAATTTTCAGAGCTAGAAATTTTACTTCATATATAAATTGTACCTGATATATATGTTTGTTTCATAAGACATTAGAATAATTAAATTCTATACTAAAACACTTCATTTACATATTTTTCTATTTTTATTTGTATCCTTTTTCTTTTCCCCCATAAGCTATCACTATATACTTTGTCCCCTTAAGCTTTTAAATCAGTTGCAATAATTCAGCATTGTAATTTTTTTGTATCTAATCTACAGCCTACAGATCTATTTGTAAAGAGTCTAGAACTTACAAATTCATTTTAAAAGTAAAAAAACAAACAAACTATAGTTTAATTTTATTTCAAAATGCTATGCCAAATCAGTAAAATATGTAATGTTATGCTCCAAAGGAGGAAAGAAATTTACTCCTGAGAGAGTCAATTCCTAAGAAGGTTGATAAGAAGTCCGGGGTCCCTGTGGAGGAGAGAGGAGCCTGGGGTTCCTCCTGAGGAGGAGAAAGGAGTCTGGGGCTCTCAAGGAGGAGAAAAGAAAAAAAAAATTTTTTTTTTCTTTTTTTCCCCCTACATTGCTTTGTCTTAGTATAACAACAATGTATCCTCCTTGAGGATGTGTTTCTCCTTCTTGAGACCCTTCTGACTATACCTGTTATCTTAAAATGTATATTATGGGAGTAGGTCTAGTAAGATCTTTCTATTGTTAGTTCCAATCCAGTCATCTTAAAATATAAATTATGGCAGTGGGTCTGGTAAGACCTTTACAATTTTGAGACATTCTTTTGATTTATTGTAATAACCAATAAAAAAAAAGTATATAGCTCCTTTGCTAAGACTAGTGAGGGGGGCACTCTCTGTCCCCTTTCTGATGTCTATGTCAGAAGCTATCTCTGTCCCCTTTTTATACTTTAATAAAACTCTGCTACACAAACGCTCTTGCGTGACCAATGCTGGTCCCTAGTCCTGAAGCTAAATCTTCTTTGGAGATCACAAATCCAACATCATTCACAGTAAGCTGCCACTTCTTGTGTTAAACCAAGAAAATGTTCAATAGAAACCCGTGGCACACTTTCAGTTTTGTTTTCAGGATGAGAATAAGCTTATTAGATCACTTCTAACTGGAAGAGAAATAAAGACATTGAGTATCTAGCAAAAGGGACCTCATTTGCTGTGACAAGTTCAGATAAGCTGTGATTTATCCTTTCAGGCTGAACACTGATGCCACATTTTTCTTTTCCTTTCTCTAAGCAAAAAGAAATGAACAAAATGGTTTCTAACTAGAAAACAACCAGAAGTTTTCGGTAAAACCAAACATTTTTATTAAATTTTCTTTGCACTTTTAATATGTCCAGTTACACTGTGTGTGTATATATATATATATATATATATATATATATAGGATATATACACTGTGTATATATATATATATATACAGCATATATACATTGTGTATATATATATATACATACACACACACACTGTGTATATATACACACACACACTGTGTACATACACACACACACACACTGTGTATATACACACACACACAATACATTGAATATACACACACATATATATGGACTTCCCTGGTGGCTCAAATGGTGAAGAATCCACCTATAATGCAGGACCTGAGTTCAATCCCTGGGTTGGGAAGATCCCTTGGAGGAGGGCATGGCAACCCACTCCAGTATTCTTGCCTGAAGAATCCCCATGGAGAGAAGAGTTTGCAGTCGGGGCTTCAGTCTATGGGGTTGCAAAGAGTTGGACACAACTGAGGCCACACACAGCACATGTACACACAGATAGGGGCTTCCCAGGTGACACTAGTAGTAAAGAACCTATCTGCCAATGTAGGAGACATGAGAGAAGCAGGTTCCATCCCTGGGTCAGGAAGATGCCCTGGAATAGGGCATGACAACCCACTCCAGTATTCTTGCCTGGAGAATCCCATAGACAGAGGAGCCTGAGAGGCTACAGTCCATAGGGTCACACAGAGTCAATCATGACTGAAGCAACTTAGCATGCATGAATACAGAGAAAGAGAGAGAGAGACAATCAGAGAGAGAAAGAGAAAGACAGAGACAGAAAGAAACAAGCAGAGAACTAGAGGCGAGTAGGTGAGGTGTTATACTGTTCAAAGTATATGTTTATGGCTCTATTAATTTTCTCTGTGTTGTACTACAATTCTGGTTGGGACTAACAGTTTTCTCCATTACCTGTTTCCCTCCTTCCTTTTTAGTACCATAACCCTTTATTTTGCTGGACATATCGATCTTTTAGCAAGGAGATTAAAAAAGAAATCACTTATTTTCTCCAATCTCATTCAAATGTATAAGTAGAGTGCTTTTGCACATTTGATATTAACACACAAAGTCATTCTGTTATTATCAATTTAGAGATAAACTTACATGGGTTAAGTTATTGAAACCTTCAGCTAGCTATTAACTAAATTAATTTTTAAAACCCTGTGTGACCAGGTTCTATGTAATTCAAATGAGAATATGTATGATCTGATGCCATTATAATTGTTTAGACAAATGATGGATGATACTGATCTTCAATGAAACAAATTGGTACAAAAATATAAAAGATAGCCATCTTTGGAACTGCAACATAATTGTTAATGTTCAACTAAGATATCATATTTATGATTTAAAATTTGTGCATTGTCATATGTGATGCCATTTTTGTTAGTAAAGTTAAAGTTTATATTTTAAAGGAAAATTCACTGTCACAAAATAATTAGGAAATAGTTTACTGAGACACAGACTTCCCTGGTTGCTCAGTTGGTAAAGAATCTGCCTGCAATGCAGGAGACCTGGGTTCAATTCCTGGGTCAGGAAGATGCCCTGGAGAAGGAAATGGTAAGCCACTCTAGTATCCTTGCCTGGAAAGTACAATGGACAGAGAAGCCTGGTGGGCTGCAGTTTATGTGATCACAAAGAGTTGGGCACGACTGAGCGACTAACACTTACTGAGAGGCACTCATTCACATATGTTAGGTTTCCTTGTTCCTTTGCTTACTTGATTAGATGCTTATTGTGAAGACAAGCAAAGATTCCTCAGGTGTTTGATAGAGCTAACCTCATCTACATGGTCAATGCTTGCTTCTCAAATAATTATTAATTAAGCATATAAGATGGATATGAACATAAGTATGAGCTCAACATTCAGAAAACTAAGATCATGGTATCCAGTCCCATCACTTCATAGAAAATAGAAGGGGAAACAGTGCAAACAGTGGCACACTTTATTTTGGGGGACTCCAAAATCACTGCAGATTGTAACTGCAGCCATGAAATTAAAAGACACTTGCTCCTTGGAAGAAAACTTATGACCAACCTAGATAGCCTATTAAAAAGCAGAGACATTACTTTGCCAACAAAGGTCCGTCTAGTCAAGGCTATGGTTTCTCCAGTAGTCATGTGTGGATGTGAGAGTTGGACTATAAAGAAAGCTGAGCACCAAAGAATTGATGCTTTTGAACTGTGGTGTTGGAGAAGACTTTTGAGAGTCCCTTGGACAGCAAGGAGATCCAACAAGTCAATCCTAAAGAAAATCAGTCCTGAATATTCATTGAAAGGACTGATGCTGAAGCTGAAGCTCCAATACTTTGGCCACCTGATGCGAAGAACTGACTCACTCAGGAGTTGGTGATGGACAGGGAGACCTGGTGTCCTGCAGTCCATGAGGTCACAAAGAGTCAGACACGACTGAGTTACTGAACTGAACTGAACTCAATGAGCATAAGTAGAATTTATGCTAAAGAGAGGTAATCATTCTAACATAAACATACCTTACAAAGATTCATTTTACAATTGGGAAAGTCCAATATGAAGAGGTAGAATTTACAAGGAGATGTCAGTCATCTTTACCATAAAATTTCTGAATTTTATCCTAGAATGACTTGCTGATATGTTTTCTGAAGTTTATAAACTGGCTACTTCTTTAGGTTAAGGCCAAAAAAGTTAAGTTACAAAGCAAATATTCTCCATAAGGGAACAAAGGAACCATTATGAATATTAAAATATAACTTTAATTCATTTATATATTTGGTCAAAGAGTAGAACTAAAAATATAAGAGACTATGGAACAGCAAAACATTAATGGAGTGTAACGATTTTGTAGAATAATTATTAATACTACTAAATCAATGGAAGAACCAAAAATCTAAGGGCTTAGGGTCCTAGAACTGTAGGTCAGATCTGAAGGTTTCTATGTATAAAAATTTCATCCCACTTTCCAAATGGACATAATCTAGGTCCTAAATGTTTCTTTTAATTGCCAAAACAAACAAACCCATGAAATTAGTACTGTATGTAGAATCGGTAATTTGGAGACTAACCTATTATTCTAAATAATGTAGTTTAGCAATTCAAAGTATGATCTATAGATTCACTTGGGATTCAAATACTAGCCTCAGGTCTTACTAGCTGTGTTAGCTTGGGCAAATTGGAAATACTCCCTTTCGTTACGTTTCCTAATTTACTAAACAAGTAGTAAAATATCTATCTCTTATAGTTGTTGTGATAATTCCAAGAGCTCATCCATATAGGACACAGAGTAGTGTGGGGCTTATTCTGAACACTTAATAAATATTAACTATTTGCATAGATGCTCTATTCATACCTAGGGAGTTCCAAAAAGAAGTTTAAGCCATATACTGTTACTTCATTGGAATTACATTCTTGAAATTAGCAATATTTTTGTATCTGTCTTCTTATTTTATTCTCTTTCACTAACACCACTTTAGTACCTTATTGCATCATGTCTGGAATGCCATTAGGTCTAACCTTATGAAAGTGCCAGTATTTGAACATTTTTCATTCTCTGAAACACTAGTTTAAAATGATTCAATCATGAGTGACCCTCTAATTCTTCACTCAGCCTTCAACCCCCTGCTTTTCTGTTCAATCTACCTATTGAACTGCTGTCAAATTGTTGTTTTAAGTGTAATTTTCATCCTGTCATATTCTATCAGAGGGCTCTCAGATACGTCCAGGTATCTACTGATATTTTCAAAATTCTTCAAATGTGGAATAAGATTTCCTACAGGTTATCCTAAATTTAAATGTAAATGTATTCCAAGCTATTTTTTTTTTTTTTACTATAATTAATGTTCCTTTTGCTCTGGGAACTGCTCTGTCACTGATTCTGACACTCCTTTGCTTTTATCCTTTGCTAGGAATCCTGCTAGATTCTAGGAGACTTTATTGATTTACAGAGCAGTTTTTAAAAAGTGAATTTGAATTGACAGTTCTAGAAAAGGCAGAGGAACCAGAGATCAAATTGCTAACATCCACTGGAACATCAAAAAAGCAAGAGAGTTCCAGAAAAACATCTATTTCTGATTTATTGACTATGCCAAAGCCTTTAACTGTGTGGATCACAATAAACTGTGGAAAATTCTGAAAGAGATGGGAATACCAGGCCACCTGACCTGCCTCTTGAGAAACCTATATGCAGGTCAGGAAGTAACAGTTAGAACTGGACATGGAACAACAGACTGGTTACAAATAGGAAAAGGAGTATGTCAAGTCTGTATATTGTCACCCTGATTATTTAACTTCTATGCAGAGTACATCATGAGAAACACTGGGCTGGAGGAAGCACAAGCTGGAACCCAGATTGCTGGGAGAAATATCAATAACCTCAGATACGCAGATGACACCACCCTTATGGCAGAAAGTGAAGAGGAATTAAAAAGCCTCTTGATGAAAGTGAAAGAGGAGAGTGAAAAAGTTGGCTTAAAGCTCAACATTCAGAAAACAAAGATCATGGCATCTGGTCCCATCACTTCATGGGAAATAGTTGGGGAAACAGTGGAAACAGTGTCAGACTTTATTTTGGGGGCTCCAAAATCACTGCAGATGGTGATTGCAGCCATGAAGTTATAAGACGCTTACTCCTTGGAAGGAAAGTTATGACCAAACTAGATAGCACATTAAAAAGCAGAGACATTACTTGGTCAACAAATGTCCGTCTAGTCAAGGCTATGGTTTTCCCAGTGGTCATGTATGGATGTGAGATTTGGACTGTGAAGAAAGCTGAGCGCTGAAGAATTGATGCTTTTGAACTGTGGTGTTGGAGAATACACTTGAAAGTCCCTTGGACTGCAAGGGGATCCAACCAGTCCATCCTAAAGGAGATCAGTCCTGGGTGAAGGACTGATGTTGAAGCTGAAACTCCAATACTTTGACCACCTCATGGGAAGAGTTGACTCATTGGAAAAGACAGTGATGCTGGGAGCCTTTGGGGGCAAGAGGAGAAGGGGATGATAGAGGATGAGATGGCTGGATGGCATCACTGACTAGATGGACATGGGTTTGGGTGGACTCTGCGAGTTGGTGATGGACAGGGAGGCCTGGCGTGCTGTGACTCATGATTTTGCAAAGAGTTGGACATGACTGAGCAACTGCACTGAACTGACTGTCTCCTCTCGTGAAATACCTTTCAATCACTTTTCTGATTCACTTCCTCCCACTGACTTCACAAGTAACTTGCCATTGCAAGCTGTGAGAAGATATATTGGGGAGGACACGTTAGCAAATAGTACCTTTGCTTAACACTTAAGGATGGATACTCTCCAAATTTTTTCACCAAGTTTGCTCAAAATCTTGTTACCAAAAATACGCTCAAGTCCACTCAGTCTTTCAAATTCCTGACCATTTTACAATGTTAAAAAAAAAAAAAACAACACACAGATATCAAACTGATGTAACCTGTAAACATCAAATGTCTGAACAGACCAAATAGAAAACATAGTTGGCTTATGGCAAAAGAGTTCTAAAATTTTTTCTTGTGAACTGACAAGCACAGGAAAAATGAGGACTATTACCAACCATGACAGTTTTTAATTAGATAATAATAATAATAAGAACTCTTTCAGTTCAGTTCAGTTCAGTCGCTCAGTCATGTCCGACTCTTTGCCACCCCGTGAATCCCAGCAGGCCGGGCCTCCCTGTCCATCACCAACTCCCGGAGTTCACTCAGACTCACGTCCATCGAGTCAGTGATGCCATCCAGCCATCTCATCCTCTGTCGTCCCCTTCTCCTCCTACCCACAATCCCTCCCAGCATCAGGGTCTTTTCCAATGAGTCAACTCATCGCATGAGGTGGCCAAAGTACTGGAGTTTCAGATTCAGCATCATTCCTTCCAAGGAAATCCCAGAGCTGATCTCCTTCAGAATGGACTGGTTGGATCTCCTTGCAGTCCAAGGGACTCTCAAGTGTATTCTCCAACACCACAGTTCAAAAGCATCAATTCTTTGGCATTCAGTTTTCTTCACAGTCCAACTCTCACATCCATACATGACCACAGGGAAAACCATAGCCTTGACTAGACGGACTGTTGTTGGCAAAGTAAGGTCTCTGCTTTTGAATATGCTATCTAGGTTGGTCATAACTTTCCTTCCAAGGAGTAAGCGTCTTTTTATTTCATGACTGTAGTTAACATCTGCAGTGATTTAGGAGCCCCCCAAAATAAAGTCTGACACTGTTTCCACTGTTTCCCCATCTATTTTCCATGAAGTGATGGGACCGAATGCCATGATCTTTGTTTTCTGAATGTTGAGATTTAAGCCAACTTTTTCACTCTCCACTTTCACTTTCATCAAAAGGCTTTTACTCTTTAAGGCAGCCAAATTCAGATACCAGATTTTTACATTAGGTTTCCTCTTTTCTCCAACACCTATTCTATTACCATCACTATTTTTAGACTTGTTATTGGGAAGATCCCCTGAAGAAGGGAAAGGCTACCCACTCCAGGATTCTGACCTGGAGATGTCCATGGGGTCGCAAGGGTCAGACAAGACTGAGCGACTTTCACTTTCACAATGCTCTCTATTCTCTGAATATTCTAATATTCTTTTAAATTTCAGATATTTTGTTTTTCACAGCACCCTTTATATCAAATCTCATCTTATGGCATAAAAAACTTATCGTCTTTTAAAGGCAGTAAATAATAATTTTCTTTTAAATCTTTACTGAGCAAAGAAACATAGTATAAAATGAGGAGAAATGTTTCTTTTTCCTATTTTCTTGCATTAGTACTGGTTTCACTGTGATCCAAGAACAATCACACTCAAATATTTTCTGATTGGAAAGATAAATTACATAATGACAATAAAATAATAATGAAGTTGCAGTAAAATTTGCCACATGGAAATTTGTATACATTTTAAATTCTTATGATCTCATTATTATTGAATAGAGTAAAATGATGCGATTAAAAATTTTTTTTCATTGAAGAAAGATTGTTTTAAGAATTTTGCTGTGTTCTGTCAAAACTCAACATGAATCAGCCATCAATTCAGTTCAGTTCAGTCGCTCAGTCGTATCCGACTCTTTGCCACCCCGTGAATCCCAGCACGCCAGGCCTCCCTGTCCATCAACAACTCCTGGAGTTCACTCAGACTCACGTCCATCGAGTCAGTGATGCCATCCAGCCATCTCATCCTCTGTCGTCCCCTTCTCCTCCTGCCCACAATCCCTCCCAGCATCAGAGTCTTTTCCAATGAATCATCACTTCGTATGAGGAGACCAAAGTACTGGAGTTTCAGCTTTAGCATCATTCCTTCCAAAGAAATCCCAGAGCTGATCTCCTTCAGAATGGACTCGTTGGATCTCCTTGCAGTCCAAGGGACTCTCAAGAGTCTTCTCCAACACCACAGTTCAAAAGCATCAATTCTTTGGTGCTCAGCCTTCTTCACAGTCCAACTTTCACATCCATACATGACCACAGGAAAAACCATAGCCTTGACTAGCCGGACCTTTGTTGGCAAAGTAATGTCTCTGCTTTTCAATATGGTATCTAGGTTGGTCATAACTTTACTTCCAATGAGTAAGCATCTTTTAATTTCATGGCTGCAGTCACCATCTGCAGTGATTTTGGAGCCCCTAAAAATAAAGTCTGACACTGTTTCCACTGTTTCCCCATCTATTTCCCATGAAGTGATGGGACCGGATGACATGATCTTCATTTTCTGAGTGTTGAGCTTTAAGCCAACTTTTTTACTCTCCACTTTCACTTTCATCAAGAGGCTTTTGAGTTCCTCTTCACTTTCTGCCATAAAGGTGGTGTTATCTGCATATCTGAGGTTATTAATATTTCTCCCGGCAATCTTGATTCCAGTTTGTGTTTCTTCCAGTCCAGCGTTTCTCATGATGCACTCTGCATATAACTTAAATAAGCAGGGTGACAATATACAGCCTTGATGTACTCCTTTTCCTATTTGGAACCAGTCTGTTGTTCCATGTCCAGTTCTAACTGTTGCTTCCTGACCTGCATACAGATATCTCAAGAGGCAGATCAGGTGGTCTGGTATTCCCATCTCTTTCAGAATTTTCCACAATTTATTGTGATCAACACAGTCAAAGGCTTTGGCATAGTCAATAAAGCAGAAATAGATGTTTTTCTGGAACTCTCTTGCTTTTTCCATGATCCAGCGGATGTTGGCAATTTGATCTGTTTCCTCTGCCTTTTTTAAAACCAGCTTGAACATCTGAAAGTTCACGGTTCACGTATTGCTGAAGCCTGGCCTGGAGAATTTTGAGCATTACTTTACTAGCATGTTAGATGAGTGAAATTGTGCAGTAGTTTGAGCATTCTTTGGCATTGCCTTTCTTTGGGATTGGAATGAAAACTGACCTTTTCCAGTCTGTGGCCACTGCTGAGTTTTCCAAATTTGCTAGCATATTGAGTGCAACACTTTCACAGCATCATCTTTCAGGATTTGAAATAGCTCAACTGGAATTCCATCACCTCCACTAGCTTTGGTTGTAGTTATGCTTTCTAAGGCCCCCTTTACTTTACATTTCAAGATGTCTGGCTCTAGGTCAGTGATCACACCATTGTGATTATCTGGGTCATGAAGATCTTTTTTGTACAATTTCTCTGTGTATTCTTGCCACCTCTTCTTAATATCTTCTGCTTCTGTTAGGTCCATACCATTTCTGTCCTTTATCGAGCTCATCTTTGCATGAAATGTTCCCTTGGTATCTCTAATTTTTTTGAAGAGATCTCTAGTCTTTCCCATTCTGTTGTTTCCCTCTGTTTATTTGCATTGATCACTGAGGAAGGCTTTCTTATCTCTTCTTGCTATTCTTTGGAACTCTGCATTCAGATGCTTATATCTTTCGTTTTCTCCTTTGCTTTTCACTTCTCTTCTTTTCACAGCTATTTGTAAGGCCTTGCCAGACAGCCATTTTGTTTTTTTGCATTTCTTTTCCATGGGTGTGGTCTTGATCCCTGTGTCCTGTACAACGTCAGGAACCTCATTCCATAGTTCATCAGACACTCTATATATCAGATCTAGACCCTTAAATCTATTTCTCACTTCCACTGTATAATCATAAGGGATTTGATTTAAGTCATACCTGAATGGTCTAGTGGTTTCTGCCATAGAACAACACAAATCAGCCATAATTATATATATATATATGTATATATATATATACATGTATATATATATACATATATATATATAAATCAACCAAGGAGTTTCTTCCAAATTTTAAAGAGGTGAATATTATTTACTCCTTGAGATGTTGTGAGAAATAAGTGTGCTTACTGACCCAATGTTCTTTAAAGAAGGCCTGAGAAACTGTTTGAAGCCAATAACTATTTTTCTGTTTTTTTTTTTCAATCATTGTACAGAACGGAAGCATACAATCTGTTGAAAGTGTTTCTGTGATCTATTTTAATAAGGTCAGAACAATCTATAAAGTAAATCTTAAGCCTTCTAAGAAGCAAAGGCAGTGATCTAGCTCTGGAGTTCTTCATTCCTATCCTGAATTATTAATGCTCAATACCAATAGGTACACATTATTAAATGTACATAAAACTGCAATAAAACCTAGATAATATGAATAAGTATTATAATTTCTTCATAGACTACTTTAGGAAGAGCTTGACAATTATCTTAATGGTCATGGTTCATTTTTTTGAGATTATATATATGTATATATACACACATACATACTTGTGTAAAAATATATACCTATAAACCTAAGGGAGATTTTCATAAGATATATAGAGCACTGTGAGTCTAGAAGAAATAAAAATAATAAAATTAATATATAATTTACAAGCAAATAAAGGGAAATGTTAATGAATTAAAAATTAGTGAATAAAAAATGCTAGGCTAATCTATAAGAAGGTAAGAGGGAGGGGATGTATGTATATCTATGGCTGATTCATGTTGAGGTTTGACAGAAAACAAAAAATTTTGTAAACCAATTATCCTTCAATTAAAAAATAAATAAATTACAAAAAAGATAAGAAGAAGAAAAAGTAAATATAAAAGAGAAGAGGTGAAACACACAAATAATAACATGATAGACTTAAGCCTGAATATAATAGCAATTTCAGTAATTAGAATAGACTAAATCCTCCAACTGAAAGAAAAAAATTTTAAAGGAGAAAATAGAAAAAATTAAAACAAAAATTGTATGCTTCTTTTATTTTTTTTAATTTTATTTTATTTTTAAACTTTACAATATTGTATTAGTTTTGCCAAATAAAAGACCCTAAATATATTGGTATAAGGTACCAATAAGACTAACATATAAAAGATATTAGCATCTGTATTATTCTCTCCAGTGAGGAGTTCAGTTCTTACCTAACATGATAACAAATACTTGAAAGAAGTTTTTAGCTTTTTCCACCCTTCATCCCATAACTGGTACCAGCAAATAATGACTTGTAACCCAAGTTCTTTTCCAAGAAACACACCTTACAGAAGACTTCCCTCTCATTTACAGAAGATTGAATATAAATCCAAATTTAAGCATCCTTATCCATAAATTCAAAATTGATGCCTAATTTCTCATCTGAGTTTATTATATCATCATTAATTAGGCTACACAATAGTTGATTATAAATATTATATAGAAGAGACCTTGAAAAGCTGCCATTTCCTCCTTCACTCCAGTATTCCTGCCTGGAGAATCCCAGGGACAGAGGAGCCTGGTATGGTACAGTCCATGGGGTCGCAAAGAGTCAGACACGACTGAGCAACTTCACTTCACTTCATTACATTATTAGGTTTACTTTCAACATGTGGTTCTTTTTGTAGTAATTCTTTTAAAATCATTTGTACTTTTGTGATTTTTTTTTTAAAGAAATTACTTCTCTATCCTAGTTAATTAGGCACAAAGAAACTGAATGAGGCATTGTATACTGAGTCAGAATACATAAAATTTGTATTTTCAGAATAAAATATAAATAATACATATTAGTCAGAGCAATCAAGATTAAAAGCTATATATAAAACTTACAGAGCCCCTTAAAAAGAATGTTAGAGATCATGTATGGACTAAAAGAATGTTCATCCTTTATTTAACATTAAGTTCAAATAAATAAAAAGAGAAAGAAAATGGAGTATATTTGATGATAGCTTATGGTGAACAGTGTCAGATTCTTGATCTCTGAAGAAGATTTAGTTTTGGGACTGGGGACCAGGTTTGATCACTCAAGAGCTTTTGTGTAGCAGAGTTTTATTAAAGTAAGAAAAGGATTATAGAGGATCCTGCTGTGATTTATGTCGGAGAGTGTTTTGCCTATGTTCTCCTCTAGGAGTTTTATAGTTCCTGGTCTTGCGTTTAGATCTTTAACCCATTTTGAGTTTATTTTTGTGTATGGTGTTAGTGTTCTAGTTTCATTCTTTTACAAGTGGTTGACCAGTTTTCCCAGTCACAGCAGGCTCCTCGATGACCCACCTCCCAGAATAAAAGCAAAAATAAACAAATGGGACCTAATTAAAATTAAAAGATTCTGTACAACAAAGGAAACTATAAGCAAGGTGAAAAGACAGCCTTCAGAATGGGAGAAAATAATAGCAAATGAAGCAACTGACAACTAATCTCAAAAATATACAAGCAACTCCTACAGCTCAACTCCAGAAAAATAAACGACCCAATCAAAAAATGGGCCAAAGAACTAAATAGACATTTCTCCGAAGAAGATATACAGATGGCTAACAAACACATGGAAAGATGCTCAACATCACTCATTATCAGAGAAATGCAAATCAAAACCACAATGAGGTACCATTACATGCCAGTCAGAATGGCTGTGATCCAAAAGTCTACAAGCAATAAATGCTGGAGAGGATGTGGAGAAAAGGGAACCCTCTTACACTGTTGGTGGGAATGCAAACTAGTACAGCCACTATGGAGAACAGTGTGGAGATTAAAAAAAAATTGGAGATAGAACTGCCTTATGACCCAGCAATCCCAATGCTGGGCATACACACCAAGGAAACCAGAATTGAAAGAGACACGTATACCCCAATGTTCATCGCAGCACTGTTTATAATAGCCAGGACATGGAAGCAACCTAGATGCCCATCAGCAGATGAATGGATAAGAAAGCTGTGGTACATAAACACAATGGAGTATTACTCAGCCATTAAAAAGAATACATTTGAATCAGTTCTAATGAGGTAGGTGAAACTGGAGCCTATTATACAGAGTGAAGTAAGCCAGACAAAAAAACACCAATACAGTATACTAACGGATATATATAGAATTTAGAAAGATGGTAACGATAACCCTGTATGCGAGACAGCAAAAGAGACACAGATGTATAGAACAGTCTTTTGGATTCTGTGGGAGAGGGAGATGGTGGGACGATTTGGGAGAACGGCATTGAAACATGTATAATATCATGCTGCTGCTGCTGCTAAGTCGCTTCAGTCGTGTGTGACTCTGTGCGACCCCATAGACAGCAGCCCACCAGGCTCTGCCATCCCTGGGATTCTCCAGGCAAGAACACTGGAGTGGGTTGCTATTTCCTTCTCCATTGCGTGAAAGTGAAAAGTGAAAGTGAAATCGCTCAGTTGCAGCCGACTAGTAGCGACCCCATGGACTGCAGCCTACCAGGCTCCTCCATCCAAGGGATTTTCTAGGCAAGAGTACTGGAGTGGCTTGCCATTGCCTTCTCCAGTATAATATCATATAAGAAACTAATTGGCAGTCCAGGTTCAATGCAGGATACAGGATGCTTGGGGCTGGTGCACTGGGATGACCCAGAGGGATGGTACAGGGAGGGAGGTGGGAGGGGGGTTCAAGATGGGGAACACGTGTACACCCGTGGCAGATACATGTTGATGTATGGCAAAACCAATACAATATTTTAAAGCAATTAGCCTCCAATTAAAATAAATAAATTTAAATTAAAAAATAAAAAAAGAAGGGGGATGGAGAGTGCCCCCCTCACTAGTCTAAGCAAGGGAGTTATATACTTTTTAAATTAGTTATTACAATAAATCAAAATAATGTCTCAAGGTTATAAAAATTTTACCAGACCCACTCCCATAGTATACATTTTAAGATAACAGGATTAGCCAGTCAGGAAGGAGAAACTGTCCTCAAGCAGGATACATTGTTGTTATATAATCCTTAGTACAGAGCTTAAATGGAGTTTCCTGTTGTGTAATCAATCCCAGGCTTAAAGTAAAAAAAGTTTTATATGACTAAGACTAAGGAATGTAGAGAAAAAAAAAAAAAAAAAGACATTTGTCCTTTACTCCTCCTTGAGAATTCCAGACCCCTATTCCTCCTTGAGAACCCCAGACCCCTTTCTCCTCCTCGGGGACCCCAGACTTCTTATCAACCTGCCTAGGAATTGACTTTAGCAATATAAAGTATTGTAAACACAGCCTCTTTGTTTCTCAGTGACTACTTTACTTTTAAGTGGATAAGCTTATCAAATTCAGGCTCACAACTTACTGGCACTGTGATCTGAGGGAGGTTCTTACCCTTTATTCTTTTGGCTTCCTCATCTACACATTTACAGTAGTAATGCACCACTTACTTATGAAGAATACATAAAAGAATGTTTGCAAATCTCTGAAGAGAATGCCTGTTATATATTAGGTGTTGAAAAAGTTTGAGTTTTCTCTCCCTATCCTTCTCCTGCTAATATTAGTGTAATAAGGTAACTATTGCTGAGCTATTTGGAATATAGATATTGTCTTATTCTTTTGTGATTTTCAACAAAAACACTGGGTCTGAAAATAAATGAGTAATCTGGCACCAAATGTTTTATGAAGGAATGAATAAAGAGCAGACAAGCATTCTTCTTAACACAGATGTAGTGATGTGATTGAAAATATAAAAATTCTATTTCTTATTTTCTTTTAAGGGAGAAGTCATAAAATTTATGGACAACAATAGTTGTAAGCAGTTGAGTGCAAGTTAATTTTTATAATCCTACAAACTTCAAAAGTCAGGAATATAAAGAGAAAATGATGATGTACAAAAAGTTTGATTGTTTTTTATGAACTTGTAGCTATAACAGTCAAATAAATTCCTTTTGTATCCCATGTAACTCCAGCCCTTTTGTTAGTGCAATTCTAACAATTTAACTACAAATAAAACTAATTATCAATTATGAATACAATAAATGTTAATTAATATATCATAAATACATCATCCTTTTTCTTTTCTTTGCTGTAACTACATACTATTATTCCTTACAATACTATAGTTAAATTGTAAGGATTCTGGACATGAAAATTCCTTTTAATAGTTTTTTCTTGCTTCTATCATAGATTTTGGTATTGTTCCTATATGATAGATATAAAATTGTTTTTAAGAAAATTTCTAAAATAATAACAAAATAAAATCAAAATTACATAACCCATCTGATATTTATTTTATGCATAACAATAAACTAAAAATAGCATTATTCTGTTTTAGAACAAATGGCATTACAAGTCCACTATTAATCTTTTTAAAAATATGCTCCAATGTCTTATTTATGCATAAATGTGTGAGTATATGTGCAGTGCTCTATGTAAGGGCAAACTCCTAGTACTAAATTCTTAGGACAAGTACTGTGTTAAGGAGTTTATGCATATATTAATATCCATCATTCCAACATTTTATAAGTAGAAACTGTGGACCAGGAGGTTTTAGAAGTTGGTTAGTGAGAAAAGAGCAGTGTTTAAAGATGGACATTAGTGTTTAAAACTATATATAATGCTTACAAATTTCTTGCTATTAAGCAAAACTCATTCTCTAATTCAGAATTGTTGCTATTATTTTTTAAATAATATCACACATAGGTATTGTTTCACAACCAAACATAATTTAGTCAATCATTTCTTATTTAGGCTATTGTCAGGTCCTTGAGTTCCGTTCAGTTGCTCAGTCGTGTCTGACTCTTTGCGACCCCATGAATCCCAGCATGGCAGGCCCCCCAGTCCATCACAACTCCAGGAGTTCACCCAAACTCATGTCCATCGAGTCGGTGATGCCATCCAGGATCTCATTGTCTGTTGTCCACTTCTCCTCCTGCCCACAATCCCTCCCAGAATCAGGGTCTTTTCCAATGAGTCAACTCTTCTCATGAGTGGCCAAGTATTGGAGTTTCAGTATCAGCACCAGTCCTTCCAATGAACACCCAGGACTGATCTCCTTTAGGATGGACTGGTTGCATCTCCTTGAAGTCCAAGGGATTCTCAAGAGTCTTCTCCAATAACACAGTTCAAAAGCATCGATTCTTCAGCGCTCAGCTTTCTTCACAGTCCAATTCTCACATCCATACATGACCACTGGAAAAAACATAACCTTGAACATACGGACCTTTGTTGGCAAGGTAATACCTCTGCTTTCCAATATGCTATCTAGACTGGTCATAACTATCCTTCCAAGGAGTAAGCAATCACCATCTGCAGTGATTTTGGAGCCCCCAAAAATAAAGTCTGACACTGTTGCCACTGTTTACCCATCCATTTCCCATGAAGTGATGGGACCAGATGCCATGATCTTCGTTTTCTGAATGTTGAGTTTTAAGCCAACTTTTTCACTCTCTTCTTTTACTTTCTTCAAGAAGCATTTTAGTTCCTCTTCACTTTTTGCCATGAGGGTGGTGTCATCTGTATATCTGAGGTGATTGATATTTCTCCTGGCAATCTTGATTCCAGCTTGTGGTTCTTCCAGCCCCATGTTTCTCATGATGTACTCTGCATAGAAGTTAAATAAGCAGGGTGACAGTATACAGCCTTGACATACTCCTTTTCATATTTGGAACCAGTATGTTGTTCCATGTCCAGTTCTAACTGTTGCTTCCTGACCTGCATATAGGTTTCTCAAGAGGCAGGTCAGGTATGATATTCCTATATCTTTCAGAATTTTCCACAGTTTGTTGTGATCCACACAGTCAAAGGCTTTGGCATATCAATAAAGCAGAAGTTGATGTTTTTCTGGAACTCTCTTGCTTTTTCAATGATCCAGTGAATGTTTGCAATTTGATCTCGGGTTCCTCTACCTTTTTTAAAACCAGCTTGAACATCTGAAAGTTCATGGTTCACATATTGCTTAAGCCTGGCTAGGAGAATTTTGAGCATTACTTTACTAGTGTGTGAGATGAGTGCAATTGTGCAGTAGTTTGAGCATTCTTTGGCATTGCCTTTCTTTGGGATTGGAATGAAAACTGACCTTTTCCAGTCCTGAGGCCTCTGCTGAGTTTTCCACATTTGCTGGCATATTGAGTGCAGCACTTCCACAGCATCATCTTTCAGGATTTGAAATAGCTCAACTGGAATTCCATCATTCCACTAGCTTTGTTCATAGTGATGCTTTCCAAGGCCCACTTGACTTCACATTCCATGATGTCTGGCTCTAGGTCAGTGATCACACCATTGTGATTATTTGGGTTGTGAAGCTCTTTTTTGTACAGTTTCTCTGTGTATTCTTGCCATCTCTTCTTAATATCTTCTGTTTCTGTTAGGTCCATACCATTTCTGTCCTTCATCAAGCTCATCTTTGCATGAAATGTTCCCTTGGTATCTCTAATTTTTTTTGAAGAGATCTCTAGTCTTTCCCATTCTGTTGTTTCCCTCTATTTCTTTGCATTGATCGCTGAGGAAGGCTTTCTTATCTCTCCTTGCTATTCTTTGGAATTCTGCATTCAGATGCTTATATCTTTCCTTTTCTCCTTTGCTTTTCACTTCTCTTCTTTTCACAGCTATTTGTAAGGCCTCCCCAGACAGCCATTTTACTTTTTTGCATTTCTTTTCCATTGGCATGATCTTGATCCCTGTCTCATGTACAATGTCACAAACCTCATTCCATAGTTCATCAGGCCCTCTGTCTATCAGATCTAGTCCCTTAAATCTATTTCTCACTTCCACTGTATAATCATAAGGGATTTGATTTAGGTCAGAGCTGAATGGTCTATTGGTTTTCCCTACTTTCTTCAATTTAAGCCTTTATTTGGAATTAAGGAGTTCATCATCTGAGCCACAGTCAGCTCCCAGTCTTGTTTTTGCTGCCTGTATAGAGCTTCTCCATCTTTGGCTGCAAAAAATATAATCAATATGATTTTGGTGTTGACCATCTGGTGATGTCCATGTGTGGAGTCTTCTTCTGTGTTGTTGGAAGAGGGTGTTTGCTATGACCAGTGCATTCTCTTTGCAAAACTCTATTAGCCTTTGACCTGCTTCATTCTATACTTCAAGGCCAAATTTGACTGTTATTCCAGGTATTTCTTGACTTTCTACTTTTGCGTTTCAGTCCCCTATAATGAAAAGGACATCTTTTTTGGGTGTTAGTTCTAAAAGGCCTTGTAGGTCTTCATAGAATTGTTCCATTCCAGCTTCTTTACTGGTTGGGGTATAGGCTTGGATTACCGTGGTATTGAATGGTTTGCCTTGGAAATGAACAGTGATCATTCTGTCATTTTTGAGATTGCATCCAAGTACTGCATTTCTGTATTAATCAAAACTATATAAGGAGTAAATTATTTACAAAGGATCCAAAACATTAGAAATTATATCTAATATGGGAAAATGCTTAAGATTTACAAAAAGAAGCAACAGTCTCCCGAGTAAAAATTAAAATAAGAAAGAAACAGATCTAGTCTCCTCTAGCTAAAACCTTCTGAAGATTTTGCATTTTATTGAAAATAAAATCCTAATTACTTAAAATGATCTACAAGGTGCTACAGAAACTGATTTCTCTTTTTACTACTCTCCTCTTGCTTACTCCATTCTGAACATACTGATCTTACTGAACATAGTTACTGCATTCTGAACATGATAGACTTCAAATGTGAAAAACATTTCCGGCCTGGATTTTTAGTTTAACTGTCCCTTTATTGGAAATATTTTGTTTCCAGATATCTACTTACCCTCTTAACAAATTTTTAAATTTCCTCCCCTTCATCAATCTTTGCTCAGATACCACTTATTCCATGAGGCTTAGTCTGGTTATCTTATACACTCACAAATCCATATTCTAGAATTATTGATATCCTTTTCTTCCTTTCTCTCCCTAAATAAATATATAGATACTGATAGCTGCAAATATCTACACTATCATCTAATATATTTATATGATTTGTAAAGCCAAGGAGAAATACAACAGCCATAGGTAAGGAATTACCTCATTTACCTCAAGGAATTACCATAATTACCTCAATGGAGATAGAGACTGGAGTCATTGCTAAAAGACATTAATCTTCCAGAGGTATGACAAATAAAAGCCAACCAAGGTGCTACTGAATTCATTCAATTGTAAAAATTTGAAAGCTAAGAAGCAGAAATCTGGTATTAAATATGACAATGAAAATTCAATCCAACGTTACTTCAAACATCAGAATGCATTCACAGTCCCAGATCCCAACTGAAGGACACTGAAGAAGGACCCTGCACTCCGTCTAAAGCTATGCATTAAATATTTCTCTAATCTGACCAGAGCACATCATGCGAAATGTCGGGCTGGATGAAGCACAACCTGGTATCAAAGTTGCCAGGAGAAATATCAGTAACCTCGGATATGCAGATGATACCATCCTTATGGCAGAAAGCAAAGAACTGAAGAGCTTCTTGATGAAAGTGAAAGAGAAAGAGAGTGAACAAGCTGGCTTAAAACTCTACATTCAAAAAATGAAGATCGTTGCATCTGGTCCCATCACCTCATTGCAAATAGATGGGGAAACAATGGAACCAGTGAGAGACTTTTTTTTCCTGGGCTCCAAAATCACTGCATATGGTGATTGCAGACATTAAATTAAATCACGCTTGTTCCTTGGGAGGAAAGCTATGACCAACCTAGACAGCGTCTCAAAAGCAGACAGATTATCTTGCTGACAAAGGTCCATCTACTCAAAGCTATGGTTTTTTCAGTAGTAATGGATGTGAGAGTTGGACCATAAAGAAAGCTGAGCACTGAAGAATTGATGCTTTTGAACTGTGGTGTTGAAGACTCTTGAGAGTCCCTTGGACTGCAAGTAAATAAAACCAGTCAATCCAAAAGGAAATCAGTTCTGAATATTCATTGGAAGGACTGATGCTGAAAGTGAAGCATCCATACTTTGGCCACCTGGTGCAAAGAACTGACTCACTGGAAAAGACCCTGATGCTGGGAAAGATTGAAGACAGGAGGAAAAGGGGACGACAGAGGATGAGATGTTTGGATGGCGTCACTGACTTGATGGACATGAGTTTGAGCAAGCCCCAGAGCTTGGTGATGGATAGGGAAGCCTGGCATCCTGCTGTCCACGGAGTTGCAAAGAGTCAGACATGTTTTAGCAACTGAACTGAACTTCTCAAAATAGATGGAATAATCCTCTCACCATTAGCATATGAAATATGCTTTTTATAGACCCTCTGTATAAAAACATTTTGCATCTGCACTTGCTCTCTGCGATGAATGATTGCCCAGTCTCTGTCTGTAGAGTGTGCTTTTCTCGAAATCTGAATAAATGCATTTCTTATCACTTTGTCTCTGAATTCTTTCTGCAATGAGATATCAAGTACCAGAGCTTCATTAGGTCCTAAAACCAGGTACCATGTGTTTCTGCTGGGTTTGAGTCCCATCGACATGGGTTCAAGTCCCAGATTGGGTTTTGGCTAAATTTGAGTCCCAGCATATGTGTCCCAGTATATGTGTTCAAGTCCCAATCTGAGGTAAACCATTTCAGAAGGAGATTGAAACTTGATCTTTTAAATAGCAGTGGTACCAAGGCTCCAGATCTTCGTGGAACTAAGAAGGGGAAAAGTCGGTTCTGGGTCTTTCACTGGCCACAAAAACCGTGAACCTACAGAAAAAAACACAACATGATAGTTGCAAATTTAAAGTTTATTCAAGATCTACTAGGATGAAAGCCTTGGAGACAGCCATTCAGCAGCTGCTCTGAAGCGGTAGGAGAGAAGCCAGTATATATACATGAATTTGTTTGGCAAGGTAATATACATATATAGTCAAGTACACATCTGGTAAATGATTACTGCTAATCATACATCAAAAAAAGTATCTCACATTGATGATTTGAGTGCTCTTTCGTTATGCGAAGATGAAAGAATCTGAGGTCATTGGAATTCTTCTGAGACATGCCTCTTAACCCTGTAGGGGGCCCATTGTTGCTGCGGTTCAATTGCAAAGTCATCTTGGACTCTTTGCAACCTTGTGGACTGTAGTATGCCAGGCTCCTCTATCCTCTAGTATCTCCCAGAGTTTGCTCCAATTTACACTTCATCGAATCACAAAGAGCTGAGCACGACTGAGCGACCAACACTTCACTTCATGTCCATTGAATTGCTGACTCAATGACCATCTTAGCCTCTGATGCCTCCTTCTCCTTTTGGCTTCAATCTTTCCCATCACCAAGGTCTTGCTCATAGAATGTCTCATCTTGTTTTTCTCATCTTGAATTCCTGTCAGATCACACTGTCCTTGGGCAAAGTGGGATTCAATTTAACCCTTTGTGTAACTACAACACTGTTCCTTTAGTTTTATTCAACAATTTCCTTTCCTTCACTGCAAATAAAGTAGAATTAAATTAGGTTCTAAGATATTTTGTCAATAAGCAAAGTTGTGTTTTAGGCAACTGCATGTATGAGTCATCGTAAACAGCTTCCACACTAGCACAGAAATTAATTTCAAATATCACTTGAAAGCCTCTGGTTTCCTTTCCCACTTCCTCTTAAAGCACATGCTTGGTTTGTGGCACAAATCATATAATGCCCATGACACCTACTTATGGCCATCACCAACATGATGCCAAGACTTCCTGCTCAGTTCTAGTGCCCTAACTCCAACCCTTTTCTGGTCTGGTTCTCTCTTTTCTCTTTCACCAACACCACTATGATTTGACTCTCCATCGTTTGCCTCCTGATATATTACCTAACGACCTTCTTTTTAATCTTTGTAATAATATTCTTGGTTCCTATTTTCAAGGCATATAATCTTAAAAATGTCAGGCCATGTTTGCTCTGCTTCCCAACTCCACTCATTCAGAGTAAAGTCAACAAGTAACTACATAACAACCCCAGGATCCCATATGCTCTCTTTTTCATACTATCTCTCATTCAGTCTGTTGTAGTCTCATGTATTTCTGATTTTCCTTGAACTTCCAGGGTACCTGCTTTGTTGTTGTTGTTTCTTTTTTTCCTGGCATCAGTGTTTTTGCCTAGAAAGTCCTATGATAGGCATCTTTACCATCAGGGTTTTGTAAACTGGTTAGTTTTTCCTGGCAATCTTTTAAAAAATGTGTCCTCTATACTCTTCATTTCAGCTTTTGATTTATTTTTAATTATATCATATTTTACCTTCTACATACTATATGAGTCTTTTCTCTTTCTGTTATTAACTATTTTCCGTATCTCCTCATCACTCTTACTTGACAGTAAGCTCCAGGAAAAGAGAATTTTATTGTGTGTACATGTGTGTGTTTCTTAATACTATATTCCAGATGCTTTTATAGTGACTGATACACACAATAAATATCTGTAGGCTTAGATGAATGTAAGTTAGACCTCTTTAAGAGCAATAGTAATTTATAGAAGATGGCTTCTTCATTTCTTCATGCACACACAAACACACACAAGCTACTGAACCAATAAGAATCTCCTCCTAATACCTCAATATCTGAACATAAATAAGTGAAATAACTATATTAAACTTCAAGAAACATAAAGAAGATATTCAATAATACATGATGGATATGATATATTGGACAGGATCTCTCAATAACATCATTTACTTTTTGATTGATTGCTATAAGAGAAGAACATTTAGACCTCCATAAATACATATTTAAGTCAATATTAAGATAAATTAAAATGGCAACTTCTCACCATACAGAGATAACAATGGGTTTTGAGGGAAAGGGTTTCTGACTGAAGGTCAAAATGTAACTACATAGTGACATTTTATCAGTCAGAAGTTGTTAATACAGGAGGGCCAAGTAGAAAATAATGAAATCAGAGAAAGTAAGAATCAAAGTGGGAACAGTAAAAGAAGCATTTATAGAAGTGTCCATTTATAGTTGACTCTACTAAATATATTTTGGTTATAACATAAAGAATTAACATATGTGAAATACAATTATGAGGTAAATAGTCTTGAATTGGTAAATTAACTGTGTAGAAAGGAAGAAAAATTCTAATAACTTCTATGTTTAGAATGTGTTTGTGTTAGTCGCTCAGTTGTGTCTGACTATTTGCAACCCAATGGACTCTGCAGACTGCTAGGCTCCTCTATTCATGGAATTCTCTAGGCAAGAATATTGGAGTGGGTAGCCATTCCTTTCTCCAGGAGATCTTCCTCACCCAGGGATCAAACCCAGGTCTCCTGAATTGCAGGCTGATTCTTTACTGTCTGAGCCACTAAGGAAGCACCATGTTCATGGATATTTGGGGCTAATACATGGATGATAGCATTTTGTACAGAGTATGTTGTAGTAAAAATGACACAGATATTCCCAGAGAGGGAATTATTTTATTTGGAGTATGTTGGGCTTTAATGTCTTTGAGATAGACAAACAGAGGACTTGAGAATATGTGTGGTAACTGAGAAAAAGAAAGCAGGTGATAGGCCTGGAAAGTCATTAGAGTTAGAAATGAAGACTATAAGTTAAATTTGATTGCTTTCCATGATAAAGGATTGTAGTTGTGACCGAGTGGTTAAGGTGATGGACTAGAAATCCATTGGGGTATCCTTGCACAGGTTCAAATCCTGCCCTGTCTTTGGGCTTCCCTGGTGGCTCACATGATAAAAAATCTGCAATGTGGGAGACCTGGGCTTGATCCCTGGGTAGGGATGATCCCCTGAAGGAGGGCATGGGAACCCACTCCAGTATTCTTTCCTGGAGAATCCCCATGGACAGAGGAGCCTGGGGGAATGGGCTACAGTCTACGGGGTCACAAAAAATCAGACATGACTGAGTGACTAGGCACAGCACAGGGGAAATGTAGACCTCAAAGAATTCTCAAAAGTAGCCAAGTTAGTAGGAAGAAAACATAACAAAGATGAGATACCATGGAATACAAGGGTAAATGATATTCCATAGATGAAAGAATGATCAGAACCTTTTACTGTTGCTCAAGCAAAAACTAAAGCAAAATAAAACAAGCAAAATAGAAATTGAATTTTGCTCTTTGGATTTAAGAACACTTAGATTACTCATGACCTTGTTTAGATAGGTTCAAAGGGTTAGACAAAATATAGGTTAAATATGAAAATATGTGTCAAAATTTTAATACAATGTAATTTCAAGTGATTGTTTTAAAGTACTATATACTTTCAAGGGGAGTGAAAAAGTTGGCTTAAAACTCAGCATTCAAAAAACTAAGATAATTGCATACGGTCCCATTCTTCTTGGCAAATAGTTGGGGAAATAGTGGAAACAGTAGCTTGGGGCTCCAAAATCACTGCAGACGGTGACTGCAGTCATGAAATTAAATCATGCTAGATCCTTGGGAGGAAAGCTATGACCAACCTAGACAGCATATTAAAAATCAGAGACATTGGCAACAAAGCTCTGTCTAGTCGAAGCTATAGTTTTTCCAGTAGTCATGTATGGATATGAGAGTTGGACTATAAGAAAGCTGAGTGTCAAAGAATCGATGCTTTTGAACTGTGGTGTTGGAGAAGACTCTTGAGAGTCCCTTGGCCTGCAAGAAGATCAAAACAGTCAATCCAAAGTGAAATCAGTCCTGAATATTCATTGGAAGGACTGATGCTGAAGCTCCAATACTTTGACCATCTGATGCGAAGAACTGACTCATTTGAAAAGACCCTGATGCTGGAAAAGATTGAAGGCAGGAAGAGAAGGGGATTACAGAGGATGAGATGGTTGGATGGCATCACCGACTCAACGGACATGAGTTTGAGCAAACCCCAGGAGCTGGTGATGGACAGGGAAGCCTAGTGTGCTACAGTCCATGGGGTCACAAGAGTCGGACACAACTGAGCAACTGAACTGATATACTTTCAAACTGCTAACCAATATTAGAGTTATGAAAAAATATTTGATAAACTTTACAACATAGTGGACTGCACTGAAAATATAAATGTTTTAGATTCTAACTAGCATACCATTTTAACATGCATTATATAGCAGTAAGATGTGACTATTCTCTAGTAAAGTACAATAATGTGTTTAATATTATAAAAAATAAAGATATATAATATTGCATAATGACAGAATGAATTTTTTTAGATGATTTCTCAACCAGAAAGTGACTCATTTTGCTAAAAGGATTTCTGAAATAGCCCCTCACTGATATAGTACTTGGAGAATGCTGGTGATGTAGAGGATAAAAGCAGACATTAAAGCTGATATATCATCAGGAAGACCATAAGGAAATAGAAACAGCTAAAGTCAGATCCACTGGTAATTGATATATGTAATAAGTATAAGATAAAATTAAAATGCCTAGAAATAATTTGTTGAAAAATCTACTGAGCTATTTTAAAAGGAAGATTGTACAAAGCCTCATATAGAAGTCCAGAGAAATGTTCTGCACTAAGAAAGTCACTGACTAAATGATAGGCAGTAGAAACCTAAGAAAAATTGATGAAGTTCCAGTAGGACCCAGAAGAATGCTCTGCTCTGACTATCCACTTGATATTCGTTTAAGGATTCATGTCAGACTTTTCTGTAAGGTAATGGTGGAAATACTTTAGTCTTGGTAGGTACCAGAATTTGGTTGACTGTGATTCAGCTTTTTTGCTAGAATTATTTTATAAACTAACTTGGAAAAAGTTAATAATAGAAAGGCCCCGATCCTAGTCAGTGACATTAGAGGAATGGCAGAGAGAAGGCAGAAGAAAGGAGGCACAATCTAGTGTCATTCACAAGCCAGATACCACAGACTGGCTCATGAGAGTGTCCTTTACCAGTAATGTGGTAAAGAAACTACCAGCTCAATAATATCTTTTCATTATATTTTGATTAGTAGATTTTTATAGAAATTAGTATAAGGATTGAGTTTGGCCTTTAGATGGTTAGGATGGAATTGAAATGGTCTGCTTGCACACAGGTGAGGGAACATTCATAATCATAGGGAGAAACTCTTAATCCACTAACATCTTTGGTTGTATCTATATTCTCATAGGTCAAGCTAGAGGATTTGTGATAAATTTACCTAAATTCCTGACAGGCAGAATATGTAAACTTATGTACAAGATTCTTTATGTGTATTAGTACAAAGACTTAGAAATTATAACCATAAAACTGACATATTCTATTAATAATGACATAGTCAAAGATATTTAAATTATATTTATTTCAATATGTATTTTATCAATAAATCAGGTTTATTATAATGTCATACCAAAATATATAATTCTTATTTTAAAAATAAACCTCTATTAACTCTAAATAATACTTGTCATTTTTAAATATATACAAAATGATTTAAACACCAATTGATCAGTATAGCCAAGATCATAATATACAGAGTTACCAAAAAAGACCTGGGTATTTCTTTCATGATGAGTTTATGTCAAGTTATTCTATATTTTACATGAACATTATTTGGAAATGTGACTTATATTTAATCAAACCATTGTTAAAATACTATAGAATAAATGCATTTCAATGTTTTTTTTCTGTTGCATCTCTGTTAATATGGCATTGGCAAGAAAAAAAAAAAAGGAGAAAAAAACAGCATCATGGGGAATAAATTTGAAGCATAAGGCTACTCTAGATTCATAAAACAGCACTGTGGGAAGTCCAGAAAATAGTGTGGGAGGAGGAAACAAAAGAAAAACTAATGAGGAAGAAAGTTGAGAAGTTAAAGAATTATAGAATAATAAAAGCACAGCAATTTATGTAGGAGTGCAGTTAAAGGAATCTTATAAAGTCTTTGACCTTAATTCTCAGCTGTTCTGAAATTAAATGAAAGAAAGTATTTTATTTTCCTCAGTGGTAAAACGAATGGATTGGATCAGCTGACCTCAAAGCACTCTTCTAACTTGAATTTCTTATGCTTCCAGGAATTGAAGTTACTGACTATTAATTATCACATAATAAATGGAAATGTTACATGATGAAAAATATCAGAAAACTACTTTCGCACTGTTTCTGTGAACAAAGTGTATTCATCCCTAGTGGTGCATTGAATAACATCAACCTCAAAAAAACCTTGAGAAAGTATGTGAACTGTAACTCATTATTTAATGCCTGAAAATATTATTCCACTTGGAAATGCCCCACTGCACCCAATGAATTACATATACCTTAGATAAAGATCAAATTTTTTTAATATCTTGATTTGTTATTAATAAATGTTTATTGATTAATCACACACACATATTTTTCTCATTAAGCTGACTTTCTCCTCTTCCCAACAGATATAGATTATGGATATCTAGATACAGACACAGGCCTTCCCCAGTGCCTCAGTGGTAAAGAATTCGCCTGCAATGCAGAAGACATTGGTTTGCCTCCTGGGCCAGGAATATCCCCTGGAGGAGGAAATGGCAACCCACTCCATTATTCTTACCTGAGAAAGTCCATGGACAGAGAAGCCTGACAGCTTACAGTTCATGGGGTCACAAAAGAGTCAGACACGACTTAGCAATTAAATAACAGACAGAAAGAGAGAGAAACTAATAGTTAATGAGAGACAATAGTCTTAGCCTGGAAAAAGTAGGAGGTATTAATGCTACTATATTATATTCTGAAGGCAAATTATGCAATCTAAACTTCAAAACTGACTGCAGGATGGGCTTTTTATCGCTGTCAACTTGAGGAACATCCTACTACTTTTAACATTTAACAAATTGAATCAAAGACCATCCATTTTTTTTCACTTAGTAAAACAGGCCATTACATTATTTTGAATTTAATTCATAACTATTGCATACACTTAAATAAGTTCCCTTTAATGTATTTTTACTATATAAGGGACTCCCTGCCTCAAGTCTCCTTAAGCTTCCAGTAAATGTATGAATTTACTCTACTTCACTACCAGAAATGCAGCAAAATGGTTAAAATAAGTGAATCACCATTGTCATGGAACAAAGCTGTACTGAATGAAAGTTGTCCTGGGAGAACTTTTGCTGGAACTGGGAATTGGTTTTGGGAACATAAACTCACTTTAGTGCAGTGGTTCTAGAAAGAAAAGCCTTCTTATTGTGAGGGTTGAACTTAATGAGGAAAATACAATCCAAACATGCTACGGTTGACAAATATTAACTTTGAAAGAATTTCACTTCTATGACAACTACATATAATTGTCAGGAAATAATATTTAATGTTAATCCCAATCTAAAATTTCAGAAAATGACAAGTAAAAGGAAAAGTGGCCAAAATGTTAAGATTACCTAGTTTGAAAATTACTTTTTAATTCATGATTGAACATAAAATTTTAGGAAAAATAAAAATCAATTTCAATAGAATGCAAGAAAATAAGTTGTTTATGAAATACATGTTAGACATAAAGAACAAACAGGATAGAAAGAAAAAACTAAAATCAAAATGATATGCAGATGAATAAAATAAGAAAATGCTGCAAAGAGCCCTGTAATGCAATGCAATTTAAAAAATCAATTTTTGAGAGGTATATTTATAAATGTGTCCTAATGAAAGAAAGAAATTAAAAAAAAAAAAAAACATGATCATATATAAAACATAATAGCTCAGTTCAATTCAGTCACTCAGTGCAGTCCGACTCTTTGTGACCCCATAGACTGCAGCACACCAGGCTTCCCTGTGCATCACCAACCCCCTGAGCTTACTCAAACTCTTGTCCATCGAGTCGGTGATACCCTCCAAACATCTCATCCCCTGTTGTCCCATTCTTCTCCCCACTTCAATCATTTCCAGCATCAGGGTCTTTTCCAGTAAGTCAGTTATTTGCATCAGATAGCCAAAGTATTGGAACTTCAGCTTCAGCATTAGTCCTTCCAATGAATATTCAGGACTGATTTCCTTGAGGATTGACTGGCTGTATCTTCTTGCAGTCCAAGGGACTCTCAAGAGTCTTCTCCAACACCACAGTTCAAAAGCATTCTTCGGTGCTCGGCTTTGTTTATGGTCCAACTCTCACATACATACGTGACTACTGGAAAAACCATAGCTTTGATTAGATGGACCTTTGTCAGCAAAGTAATCTGTCTGCTTTTAATATGCTGTCTAGGTTTGTTATAGCTTTCCTCCCAAAGAGCAAGCATCATTTAATAACATGGCTGCAATCACCATCTGCAGTGATTTTAGAGCCCAAGAAAATAAAGTCTCTCACTATAACCATTGTTCCCCATCCATTTGCCATGAAGTGATGGGATTGCATGCCATAATCTTCATTTTTTGAATGCTGAGTTTTACATTTAGCATGATGTACTCACTGGACTAGAAGAAGCACAAGCTGGAATCAAGATTGCTGGGAGAAATATCAATAACCTCAGATATGCAGATGACACCACCCTTATAGCAGAAAGTGAAGAGGAACTAAAAAACCTCTTGATGAAAGTGAAAGTGGAGAGTGAAAAAGTTGGCTTAAAGGTCAACATTCGGAAAACGAAGATCATGGCATCTGGTCCCATCACTTCATGGGAAATAGATGGGGAAACAGTGGAAACAGTGTCAGACTTTATTTTTTGGGGGTCCAAAATCACTGCAGATGGTGATTGCAGCCATGAAATTAAAAGACACTTCCTTAAAAAACTGGAAATAGAACTGCCTTATGATCCAGCAATCCCACTGCTGGGCATACACACTGAGGAAACCAGAAGGGAAAGAGACACATGTACCCCAATGTTCATCGCAGCCAGGATATGGAAGCAACCTAGATGTCCATCAGCAGATGAATGGATAAGAAAGCTATGGTACATATACACAATGGAGTATTACTCAGCCATTAAAAAGAATACATTTGAATCAGTTCTAATGAGGTGGGTGAACCTGGAGCCTATTATACAGAGTGAAGTAAGCCAGAAAGAAAAACACCAATACAGTATACTGACACATATATATGGAATTTAGAAAGATGGTAACAATAACCCTGTGTACGAGACAGCAAAAGAGACACTGATGTATAGAACAGTCTTATGCACTCTGTGGGAGAGGGAGAGGGTGGGAAGATTTGGGAGAATGGCACTGAAACATGTATAATATCATGTATGAAACGAGTTGCCAGTCCAGGTTCGATGCACGATACTGGATGCTTGGGGCTAGTGCACTGGGGTTACCCAGAGGGATGGTATGGGGAGGGAGGAAGGAGGAGGGTTTAGGATGGGGAACACATGTATACCTGTGGTGGATTCATTTTGATATTTGGCAAAACTAATGCAATTTTGTAAAGTTTAAAAATAAAATAAAATTAAAAAAAAAAAAAGACGCTTACTCCTTGGAAGGAAAGTTATGACCAACCTAGACACAATATTAAAAAGCAGAGACATTACTTTGCCAACAAAGGTCCATCTAGTCAAGGCTATGGCTTTTCCAGTAGTCATGTTGGATGTGAGAGTTGGACTATAAAGAAAGCTGAGCACCGAAGAATTGATGCTTTTGAACTGTGGTGTTGGTGAAGAATCTTGAAAGTCCCTCGGACTGCAAGGAGATCCAACCAGTCCATCCTAAAGGAAATCAGTTCTGAATATTCATTGGAAGGACTGATGCTGAAGTTGAAACTCCAATACTTTGGCCACCTGATGTGAAGAACTGACTCCTTGGAAAAGATCCTGATGCTGTGAAAGACTGAAGGCAGGAGGAGACGGGGACAACAGAGGATGAGACGGTTGGATGGCCTCACCAATTCCATGGACATGAGTTTGAGCAAACTCTGGGAGTTGGTGATGGGTTAGGAGAAGGCAATGGCAACCCACTCCAGTACTCTTGCCTGGAAAATCCCATGAATGGAGGAGCCTGGTAGGCTGCAGTCCATGGGGTGGCGAAGAGTCAGACACGAGTAAGTGGCTTTGTTTTCACTTTTCACTTTCATGCATTGGAGAAGGAAATGGCAAACCACTCCAGTGTTCTTGCCTGGAGAATCCCAGGGACGGGGAAGCCTGGTGGGCTGCCATCTATGGGGTTGCAAAGAGTCAGACATGACTGAAACAACTTAGCAGCAGCAGCAGCAGCAGCAGGGAAGCCTGGTGTCCTCCCATCCATGGGGTAACAAAGAGTCAAACACGACTGAGTGACTGAACTGAACTGAATCAACAGCTGTGGAGAAGATATAAGGATAAGTATGGTTTAAGAAATACAGAGATTGAAAACTGTATTAAATCCAATAATAACTACTGAATAGCACTGTAGGCTTGTGTAGCTGCCCCTTGAACAATTTTAGTTGCATATCTGAATTAAATTAAAATTAGTTGCAAACTCCTTAATATGTTAAGATTACAAATAACCCTCTTTTCTTCCACATCCTTAACTTTTTCTCCTTGTGTCAGTTATGTTATTGACATGATTCTAAACTCCTTTAATATTATAATTATTTCTTAAATTGATTCTCTCTTTTGGTGTCTGAAACATATTGGTATAAAATTCTTTGTTTCTTTTTAGGGGCTTTCGTAATAGTCCTAGTGCTCAGTCTCCTTGGTCTATATAATCTATGTTAGTGGCTTGATTATTACACTCCTCAGATTAGTCAGAAGATGCGTATAGAGAGATACCAGATCAGAATATATATTACCAAAGAAAGAATATGGGGCTTTTCAGGAAGTAGAACTGAGGCAGTGGGTAGTAGTGAAAAGAAAGGTCATTCGTATGTTAAGTATAGAACGTTATGGGTACCAGGACTCAAGAAGGATTATGTTCACAAATATAGCATGATAATATGTTCAGTCATAATTATATGGAATAGAGACTAGCTCTTGTTCCTATAAATTTTTTAAAAAGCTAAATTCTTTTATCTTTTCTAGTATAATATTTGTCATTTGTAAGATCATAATAGTGTGGTTTCTAATTCTTTCTTTTTCCCAATTCTGGTAAAAAAATAAAAAGACAAAATCCTTATTATATGTTTATCTATAATGAGATGGAACTTAAACAAATAAATAAGTAAAAACAGAAAATGACACCTAGATGATAAAACTGTTTTTAGTGACATAACAACATTGTTGGAAGGAATATTTCTGGAGAATAAAAAAGAAACTCTACTAATGCCAGTGAATTGAGAGGGTTACAAAGAGAACTACAAGGAGGGAAAAAATTAAACTTTTTGGTGACGCTTTTCCATAGTAGAGAAAATCACATAACAAGCAGAAAGTCAAAGCAGTAAAACAAGTGGGGAAAAAAAAATGGTCTACTGAAAGATATATAAGAGGAGTACCCTAAATGATTGAGGTAATAACTTTCTTTGAACTAGATTTATTGTTCAGAGCAGGCAGTAACATAGAAAATGTGCAACTCCTATCTTCAAAAGATCAGAGAATAGTTTTTTCTGAGAAAGCAGCTAGCCTTCAGAGGGAAGGACACATCTGCAATAAAAACTATTAAAAATTATTTAGAAGCAAAGTTGCCAATTTAAATGTTGAAACATGTTCATTACAAAAGAATGTCATGGGTCAAATCAAGAAGGAATATAAAACTGAAAGGAAGCACATGTACGACAACAAACAAATGTGCAATGACACACATGTCACCGATTCATAAACACACACATTATATACAAAGGAACACTCACACACAGATACCCACACACCTACAAACTCACATAAACAAAAATGCACATGTATATATGAACATACTAGTTGCATAGTCATACATTAGATGCTCATGTGTATACATGTTGCTGCTGCTGCTGCTAAGTAGCTTCAGTGGTGTCCGACTCTGTGCAACCCCATAGATGGCAGCCCACCAGGCTCCCCCATCCCTGGGATTCTCCAGGCAAGAGTAATGGAGTGGGGGTGCCATTGCCTTCTCTGATGCGTGAAAACTGAAAAGTGAAAGTGAAGTTGCTCAGCCATGCCCGACTCTTAGCAACCCCGTGGACCACAGCCTACCTGGCTCCTCCGTCCATGGAATTTTCCAGGCAAGAGTACTGGAGTGGGGTGCCATTGCCTTCTCTGATGTGTATACATATGCACAGACAAATTTCACATATACCACTTGTGCATACACAGATATATACATACAAACCACACAAGCACACACAAGCATATGACCAAACACACAGCACATGATCACATGATACACAGAAAAACACATACATTGAGATAACATAAGTATTTCTACCAGTCTTTCAGCTCAGTTCAGTCACTCAGTCATGTCTGATTCTTTGTGACCCCATGGACTGCAGCATGCCAGACTTCCCTGTCCATCACCAACTCCCAGAGCTTACTCAAACTCATGACTGAGTTGGTGATGCCATCCAACCATCTCATTCTCTGTCATCCCCTTCTCCTCCCACCCTCATCTTTCCCAGCATCAGGATCTTTTCCAATGAGTCAGTTCTTTGCATCAGGTGGCCAAAGTATTGATGCTTCAGCATCAGTCCTTCCAATGAATATTCAGGACTGATTTCCTTTAGGATGGACTGGTTGGATCTCCTTGCAGTCCAAGGGACTTTCAAGAGTCTTCTCCAACACCACAGTTCAAAAGTATCAATTCTTCCAGGCTCAGCTTTCTTTATAGTCCAACTCTCACATCCATACATGACTACTGGAAAAACCATAGCCATGACTAGATGGACCTTTGTTGGCAAAGTAGTGTCTCTGCTTTTTACCAATTTTGCTGGGAGAAATATCAATAACCTCAGATATGCAGATGACACCACCCTTATGGCAGAAAGTGAAGAGGAACTAAAAAGCCTCTTGATGAAAGTGAAAATGGAGAGTGAAAAAGTTGGCTTAAAGCTCAACATTCAGAAAACGAAGATCATGGCATCTAGTCCCATCACTTCATGGGAAATAGATGGGGAAACAGTGGAAACAGTGTCAGACTTTATTTTTTGGGGGTCCAAAATCACTGCAGATGGTGACTGCAGCCATGAAATTAGAAGACGCTTACTCCTTGGAAGGAAAGTTATGACCAACCTATAGCATATTGAAAAGCAGAGACATTACTTTGCAAACAAAGGTCCATCTAGTCAAGGCTATGGTTTTTCCTGTGGTCATGTATGCATGTGAGAGTTGGACTGTGAAGAAGGCTGAGCGCCGAAGAATTGATGCTTTTGAACTGTGGTGTTGGAGAAGACTCTTGAAAGTCCCTTGGACTGCAAGGAGATCCAACGAGTCCATTCTGAAGGAGATCAGCCCTGGGATTTCTTTGGAAGGACTGATGCTAAAGCTGAAACTCCAGTACTTTGGCCACTTCATGCGAAGAGTTGACTCATTGGAAAAGACTCTGATGTTGGGAGGGATTGGGGGCAGGAGGAGAAGGGGACAGCAGAGGATGAGATGGCTGTATGGCATCACTGACTCGATGGAGTCTGTGTGAACTCCGGGAGTTGGTGATGGACAGGGAGGCCTGACATGCTGCGATTCATGGGGTTGCAAAGAGCCGGACACTACTGAGCGACTGAACTGAACTGAACTGAAGGAACAAAAATCACTGCATTAAAGAAAACAGATTTTTTCCTTCCACTTTTATTGAGATATAGTTAACATACACTATTTTATGAGTTTAAGGCATGCAGTATAATAATTGACACATTGAAATGATTACCACAATACATTTAGTGAACATATGTATTGCATATAGATACAAAGAAAAAAGGAAAAAAAAAAATCTTCCTCCTGGTGAGCACTCTTAGGATATACACTCCTAATAACTTTCACATTTTACATACATTAGTGTTAATTATGGGGCTTCCCTGGTGGCTCAGCAGTAAAGAATCCATATAAAATTCAGGAGACATGAGTTTGATCCCTGGATCAGGAAGATTTCCTGATCTGAGATTCAGCAAAGGATAAAAATGATGCTTCCTTGAGTTCATCACAGTGCAACAACTAGAATGAGTAAGAGCAGACAGAGGGGTTATCTGAAAGTCCAAAGAGGTAGAACAAACAGTAACAGAACCTCCTTACAGCAAATCAAGGCATTCCTAGGATGCAGTACTCAGCCCAGGGATTGGCTGGCACTTTAATGGCAGCTTTCTCTGCGTCAGAGGGGCAGTAAGGTTGAGGCTTATAATGGAAGTGCCTTAGGTGGGTTTCCCTGGTGGTTCAGTGGTAAAAAACTCACCTACAATGCAAAAGAGGTGGGTTCAATCCCTGGGTTAGGAAGATCCTCTGGAGAAGGAAATGGCAACCCACTACAGTATTCTTGCCTGGAGAATCCCATGGACAGAGGGGACTGGTGGGCCACAATCCACAGGGTCACAAAAGAGTTCAACACAAATTAGCGACCAAATAACAAAGCGTTGATTATATTTATCATGTTGTATGTTATATTCATCCCAGGTACTTACTTTACAACCAAAGGCTGTAGTTTTGACCATCTTCATCCAGTTCCTGACTGTGAGGAACCACAAAGCTGGTCTTTTTCCATGAGTTTATTTCTTTCTTCGTTTTTGAAGTATAATTGACCCTGTAACACTATGTGTGCCCCCAGTGCACAACAGAGTGATATACTGCTATGCATTACAAAATGATCACCAAGATAAGTCTAGTTACCATCCAGTATCATACAAAGCTATTAATTTATTACACATAACATTAACTCACATCATAAATTTCATACTGTTGATTTATTCATTTTGTAACTGGAAGTTTGTATTTATTAATCTCCCTTACTACTTGTATTCTCTCTCCACCCACTTTCACTCCGGCAACCACCTCCTTGTTCACTGTATTTATGGTTTTGTTTCAGTTTTCGTAGGTTTCTTCATTTGTTTTTTAGATTCCAGATACAAGTGAAATCAAGGAGTTTTTGTCTTTCTCTGTATGACTTATTTCACTTAGCATAATACCCTCTAGGTCTCTCCATGTTGTTACAAATGGCAAACCTTCTTCCTTCTTTATGGTTGAGTAATATTCCATTATATACATATTTATGCAAAATAAAGATTATGTATACTATAAAAATAAAAGAAAAATTCCCAAGTTTAATTTAAACTTCTCTGATAATTATCTCCAATCAAAATACATGAAAATTGAAAATGGAAACATAAAAACAGAATTAGATTTTTAAAAAATAACCATTTGACAATAACCTAAAATTTTCTCACCAACATTTAGGAGAAAGAGAATGTCAAATATAAATTTATGGTTTGCTAATTTTAAAAATTAGAGATTTCATTGAGTTATAATCATTTACTTTGGTCAAATATATTTTATTGTGGAATCCTTCTCATTTGAAATCTAAAGTCATTTTACTGAAGAGTATTTCCAGAATTTGCTCATAGAGATAACACACCAGGCCATACAACAGACAATTTTCCTAATAACACATTCTGACTACAGCTCAGTTTAGTCTCCTCTTTCTGAAAAGCCAGGCAATAATGATATAATATAGATTACTCTCAGAAATACTTATGACAATGCTGCATGAAGCAAAACCCCCTAACTGTTATCATATTTAAATTCATATGTTTTGGTTCTAGTATTCTGAACCATTTGTTTTCCCTAACTAAATGCTCAGTCATTAGTCTGTAAGAACACTAATGTTTTTTCTTATGGTATTTGAGGTACTATGAAGTAAAATTTTTGACACAGTATGCACAATTCTCAAGGTTTCCCAAGAACAATCTTCTCCTGGAATCATGCTCAGGAAAGGGTGTAACAGATATGAATTGAGAGCTAGGAGAGGAAAAATCACTTCAGTTCAGCCACTCAGTCATGTCCAACTCTTTGCGACTCCATGGACTGCAGTATGCCAGGCTTCTGTGTCCATCACCAACTCCCAAGGCTTGCTCAAACGTATGTCCTTTGAGTTGGTGATGCCATCCAAACATCTCATCCTCTGTTGTCCCCTTCTCCTCCTGCCTTCAATCTTTCCCAGCATTAAGGTCTTTTCAAATGAGTCAGTTCTTCACATCAGGTGGCCAAAATATTGGAGTTTCAGCTTTCGCATCAGTCCTTCCAATAAAAATTCAGAACTGACTTCCTTTAGGAATGACTGATTTGATCTCCTTGCAGTCCAAGGGATTCTCAAGAGTCTTCTCCAACACCACAGTTCAAAAGCATCAATTCTTCAGCACTCAGCTTTCATTATGGTCCAACTCTCACATCCGTACATGACTACTGGAAAAACCATAGCTTTGACTATACAGACCTTTGTTGGCAAAGCAATGTCTCTGCTTTTTGATATGCTGTCTAGGTTGGTCATAGCTTTTCTTCAAAGGAGCTAGAGCCTTTTAATTTTATAGCTGCAGTCAATATCTGCAGTGATTTTGGAGTTCAAAAAAATAAAGTCTGCTACTGTTCCCACTATTTCCCCACCTATTTGCCATGAAATGATGGGACCAGATGCCATGATCTTAGTTTTCTGAATGTTTTAAGCCAGATTTTTCACTCTCCTCTTTCACCTTCATCAAGAAGCTCTTTAGTTCCTCTGTGCTTTCTGCCATAGTAGTAGTCACTCAGTCATGTCTGATTCTTTGCGACACTGTGGACTGTAGCCCACCAGTCTCCTTTGTCCATGGGATTCTCCAGGCAAGAGTACTGGAGTGGGTTGCCATTCTCTTCTCCAGGGGATCTTCCTGACCCAGGAATCGAATGCGGATCTCCTGCATTACAAGCAGATTCTTTACCATCTGAGCTATGAGGGTGGTGTTATCTGCATATCTGAGGTTATTGATATTTCTCCTGGCAATCTTGATTCCATCTTTTGCTTCATCCTGCCCAGCATTTTGCATGATAACCAGAGTGACAATATACAGTCTTGACATAATCCTTTCCCAATTTGGGACCAGTCTGTTGTTTCATGTGTGGTTCTAACTGCTACTTGACCTGCGTAAAGATTACTCAATAGGCAGGTAATGTGGACTGGTATTCCCATCTCTTTCAGAATTTTCCATAGTTTGTTGTGATCCACACAGTCAGAGGCTCTGGTGTAATCAATAAAGCAGAAGTAGATATTTTTATGGAACTCTCTTGCTTTTTCTATGATCCAACAGATGTTGGCAATTTGATCTCTGGTTTCTCTGCCTTTTCTAAATTCAGCTTGAACATCTGGAAGTTCTCAGGTCACATATCATTGAAGCCTCACTTGTAGAATTTTGAGCATTATGTTGTTAGCATGTGGAATGAGTGCAATTGTGCAGTAGTTTGAACATCCCAGGGTATTGCCTTTCTTAGGTTTGCAAAGAAAACTGACCTTTTCCAGTCCTGTGGCCACTGCTGAGTTTTCCAAATTTGCTGGCATATTGAGTGCAGCACTTTCACAGCATCATCTTTTAGGATTTGAAATAGCTTCACTGGAATTCCATCACCTCCACTAGCTTTATTTTTAGTAATGCTTCCTAAGGTCCACTTGACTTCAGACTCCAGGATGTCTGGCTCTAGATGAGTGATCACACCATCATCATTATCTGGGTCATTAAGATCTTTTTTGTATAGTTCTTCTGTGTATTCTTGCCACCTCTTAATATCTTCTGTTTCTGTTAGGTCTATACCGTTTCAGTCCTTTATTGTGTCCATCTTTGCATGAAATGTTCCCTTGGATATCTAATTTGCTTGAAAAGACTCGAGTCTTTCCCATTCTATTGATTCCTATTTTATTGATCACTTAGGAAGGTTTTCTTATTTCTCCTTGCTAGAGTTCCAAAGAATAGCAAGGGTAGTAAGAAAGCCTTCCTAAGTGATCAATGCAAAGAAATAGAGGAAAACAATGAGGAAAGATACATATTGCAGTTAGCAAGAGGAAATGCATGCTGCTCAGTCATTATGTGTGTGACTCTTTGAACCCACCATGTTCCTCTGTCTGTGGGATTTTTCAGGCAAGAATACTGGAGTTGGGTTGCCATTTCTTCCTCCAGAAGGTCTTCCCAACCTAGGAATCAAATCCCCAACTCCTGTGTCTCCTGCATTGGCAGCTGTATTCTTTACCACTAAGCCACTAGAGAAGCCGAAGAGGAAATAGTCCTATCACAAATTGTTACTATCCTCTGGAGCCATATTTAGAATTACATTTTGGCTGCTATTAACACTTTTCTCCAGGTTACTTCTTGTGCACATATGTGAAATAGTTCCTCAACTGTGTGTGTGTGTGTATGTGTATGTGTGCATGTATTTTATAATGCATCAGATTATTCCACAACTATTTTTTTCTTTCAGGACTCCATTGCTGTGCTGGGCCATGCTATGCTTAGTCGCTCAGTTGTATCTGACTCTTTGCGACTCCATCATGTTCCTCTGTGCATGGGGATTCTCCAGGCAAGAATACTGGAGTGGGTTGCATGCCCTCCTCCAATGGATCTTCCCAACCAAGGGATCGAACCCTGGTCTCCTGCATTTCAGGCAGACACTTTACCATTGGAGCCACTGAGAGGCCCATGAATACTGGAGTGGGTAGCCTATCCCTTCTCCAGGGGATCTTTCTGACCCAGGAGTCGAACTGAGGTCTCCTGCATTGTAGGTGAATTCTTTACCAGCTGAGCTACCAGAGAAACCCCTGGGACTCCATTATGGACCCTTATCTCTGCACATATTTTGAGATATTTTTACTGTGTGATCATATGTGATCAAACTTTATCTGTGGTATTCTTGGAATAAAGAAGTCCTCTAGAGAGGACTTTGTTTGCTTTACTAGGTACCAGGCTTACCAACAACCAAGAAATGTTTTAAAGTAACCCCTTGCCTCCATGATTGCTGGATCTGAGAATGTTTTGTATTTGGATAGAAACTCACATGTGCTTTGCAGTTGTAAACTTTCTAAGTTTTGCTTTGTTTTCTCCTACTTTCCAACTATTCACTGTTTGATACAGGTGATTTCTTACGGCATTTCTTGTGGGTTCAGTTTTATTCTAGTTTACCTTTTAAATAAGTACTTCAGTTTTGAATTCTGTAGCTTTATGTTACCAACTTCTTTCATTATCTCTACATGGGAAGGGCCCTACAAATCTAAATTCCTTAGATTTTTATCCATAAGACAGCTACAAGCTTCTTAAACCTTTGCTTTTCTGGATTTCAAGTTTTGCATATTTGGTATCAGTATTTCTCTTATGTCCTGTTCGTGATATAAAGAGCCATTTTCTGACATTTTTTATATTTTGTGACAGAATAGATATTCAGACTTTCTTGTTTGTTGTATTCATGCTGCGAGTCATCCTTGCTTTCTGTTTCTAGCATGGTTGGGATATTGTCCTGATGCTTAGTCAAAAAAGTCTATAAATTAATTCATAAAATGTCAGTGCCCCATTAAAAAAAATCTAATAGTCTTTGTTTTTGTTCACTTTCTCAGTCATGTCTGATGCTTTGCAGCCCCATGGACTGCAGCACACCAGGTTTCTCTGTCCTTCACTATTGTCCTGAGTTTTCATTTGAGTTATACAGATGTATATAACACTGATTTAGAGCTCCTGGTATAGAAAATGTTACTGTCTTAGGGTTTAAATGGCATCTCTGTCTATACATTCTAAATCTATAATCCATTTGTTTTTGTTGAATCCCAACAGACAATTGGATGTCTTAGGAGCACTTCTAATAAAACAATGCCAAATATATAAACTCCTTCCCATATAGACATGCAAACAAGCACACACACACCTCAAACCTAAACTATTTGCACTGAATTAGAAGTTTATTGGCTAACCAGTTTCTATTATAAGGCAAAACAAAACAAAACAAAGCAAAAAAAAAAAAAACCTCAAAGAGTTTAAGTATCTTAAGCAGTGCCCACACATGGCCAAATGGTTAAAACTCACTTTCAAAGTATACCAACTCCAAGACTAGGCTTTTCTTCCCCAATCCAAGATAATCTGTGCAGTGATTGAAATATTATGCCTTTATTAAATATTTATCTGTTAAGATCCTTAGACTGTGGTATAAGTACCGATTTGTTTTGCTAGTTAAGCAATCAACCAACTCCAGCAGTTATAGTTCACTGACTATATAGGATGAGTGGTAAATTTGAAGCTTTATCTAGTGCCCAAATATTTTATTGAATAAATTAACTTTTTCCCTGTTGAACTTATTTGGAGGTAAGCACCAGTATTCACTATAAGTCTGGTGTGCTGCATTCCATGGGGTCGCAAAGTCAGATGCAACTTAGCAACTGAACAACACCAACAAACCAAGAAGCTGAGATAGACAGAGGCTGCTAGCTAAAGAGAGACAGAGATGGAGAGACACAGAGAAGGAAAGAAAAAAAAAAAAAGAGCAAATCAGCTGGCAGTAAAACAAGAAATGCCCATTTATTAGTCCCTATCTAGATCTCCTTTCCCATCAATGACATCTATCTTGCTACTAAATGTTTGGAAGGACCTTATCCAAATGATTAGTTGATATTTCAAAATTTTTCAGAGTGTTTCTGTTGCTGAAAGTGCTGTTTAAAATAGAGAAAAACATTGAATATATGATATGGATGTCAGGATAGCTGTGATTTGATGGAAATGATGCACTTAATTTTTTTCTGCATTAAATGGAAGACAAGAGGGGAAGATATGAATTACATAAATAAATATGATTACTTTAAAACAATTATAGAACACTATGGGGGCTTTAACTAATGAGTTTGTAATTACTCGACCATAACATTTTAATTAAGATTGTAATTTGAAAATATGATTGGTTATTCACATGGGTCTTTAAACTTTTTTGCTATAATTTAATTAATTAACCCAAGTAATATTTAAGATTCCTTTAGCAAATGAGCCTAATAATTTGGAAGAAAATAGTATCATCAGTGGGAACATAGGTTAACACAAAATACTATTAAAAGTACTAATGTAGAATTCTATTACACTTAAATATATCCTACTACAATACACTAAATATGTAATACTTTTTTGAAAAGAAACTAAATGCTTAAGTTAAAAATAATCTGCTTCACATTATTTTTATTTCTCTATTTCTGTTTCTAAGAATGGATGTTTATAAGGTGGATGTTTGTAAGGCAGATGACACCAACCTTATGGCAGAAAGCAAAGAGGAATTAAAGAGCCTCTTGATGAAAGTGAAAGAAGAGAGTGAAAAACTCTGGCTTAAAACTCAACATTCAAAAAATGAAGATCATGGCATCCAGTCCCATCACTTCATGGTAAATGATGGGGAAACAATGGAAACAGTGAGAGACTTTATTTTGGGGGGCTCCAAAATCACTGCAATGGCACCCCACTCCAGTACTCTTGCCTGGAAAATCCCATGGATGGAGGAGCCTGGTGGGCTGCAGTCCATGGGATCGCTAAGAGTCGGAATGACGGAGCGACTTCACTTTCAATTTCCTGCATTGGAGGAGGAAATGGCAACCCACTCCAGTGTTCTTGCCTGGAGAATCCCAGGGACGGGGGAGCCTGGTGGGCTGCCATCTATGGGGTCACACAGAGTCGGACACGACTGAAGTGACTTAGCAGCAGCAGCAGCAGCAAAATCACTGCATATGGTGACTGAAGCCATGAAATTAAAAGACACTTGCTCCTCGGAAGAAAAGCTATGACTAACCTAGACAACATATTAAAAAGCAGAGACATTATTTGTTGACAAAGGTTCGTCTATCAAAGCTATGGTTTTTCCAGTAGTCATGTATAGAGGTGAGATTTGGAGTCTGAAGAAAGCTGAGCACCAAAGAATTGATGCTTTTGAACTGTGGTGTTGGAGAAGACTCTTGCGAGTCCCTTGGACTGCGAGGAGATCCAACCAGTCAATCCTAAAGGAAATCAGTCCTGAATATTCATTGGAAGGACTGATGCTGAAGCTGAAGCATCAATACTTTGGCCACCTGATATGAAGAACTGACTCATTGGAAAAGCCCCTGATGCTGGGACAGATTGAAGGCAGGAGGAGAAGGGGATAACAGAGGGTGAGATGGCTGGATGTCATCACTGACCCGATGGACATGAGTTTGAGCAAACTCCAGGAGACAGTGATGGAAAAGGAAGCCTGGCATGCTTCAGTCCATGAGGTTGCAAAGAATCTGACATGGCTGAGTGACTGAACTGAACTGATTTCTGTTTAAATAAGTGTTTTGTCTCTCTCTTAATGTCTCCCACTTATTTTCATTAAATATCTTTATTTTAATACTATCCATATTCATAGATAATTTGGGGAGCTCAGATTTTGAGAAAAAAAATGAAATAATTTTGCATGTCACTAAATTCCATTCATTTTCATATACTCTTAACTTGTTGGTATATCCATTGAACAATGGAATACATGCAAATTTAAGTAAACAAGGAAACAATAATAAAGCTCAGAGTTTAGTGTTCATTAAATGTTGACTATACATGCATTTTTTCTGATATATTAAAGATCTGGGACAGGAATTATTGCTTGGTAGGAGCAATAAAGTTGAAATGTGACACTGGCTTGAGGAAGAAGTTAGTCCAAACTATTTGAATCTCAATAGGAAGAATATCCTCTTTTCTACAATGAAGGCAAGGGTAATAAAGTTGAGTCGCCATCATTTTTTTCCCTTTGGTAAAATATTTCAGGACTTTTTATATGTAAATTCTGGGCTATGTAGACAACAACTGGTTTACCTGTTAAAAGTAATTCTAAGTTTTTCACAAGGCTTCCCGGGTGGGTCATATAGTAAAGAATCTGCCTGCTATGCAGGAGACCCAGGTTCCATCCCTGGAGAAGGGAATGGCTACCCAATTCAGTATTCTTCCCTGGAGAATTCCACAGAGGAGACTGGTGGGCCATAGTCCTGGGGTCGCAAAGAGTCAGACATGACTGAGCAACTAAGCACAGCACACAGCACATATACATATATATATATAAACACACATGCTGTACACCTGAAATACTGTAAATCAACTACACTTCAATTAAGGAAATAAATTCCTAGTTAAACATCTTTCCACAAGGAAATCTTCAGAGCTAAATAGTTCATTGCCAAATTCTACCAAACATTCAAGAGAACAATAATGCTAATTCTATACAGATTCTACCAGAAATTGCAGAGGATATGCTCTTTTTCTTGATTGCAGTGATGGTTTCACAAGTATCTACATATGTCAAAACTTATAAAAGTTTACACTGCAAATATCTATACAGTTTATTATATGTCAATTATATCACAATGATCTGATTTTAAAGGGTTTAAAATTTTATGTTCACAATAAATAGGCAACAATTTCCATCATAAATGTCCAGCATTTAGTAACAATGCAAATAGAAATATTGGAAAAAAAGAAATAGTACTTTATGCCAAATTGTTCACTTTTTATTTATTTAAAATCCTTATGCTTGCTTTATTCTTAACACCTGTTAATCACTTATTTGTTATGTAATATTGCTTATAACCCAGACTAATTTCAAAATCCATTCAAAAGGAAAGAACTAAATATCTACTGAAATAACACTTTGCAATATTTTGCTTCTAATAATTTTTATTTCTCCACATCTGACGAGGTTCAGATTAAAACTGACAGCCCAATGCATATTAGAGTAGATTATTAGCTGAAATTTGAAAAGTATATAATGGATTTTGATTTCTTTATGGCTTTGAGTCTCCTGAACAAAGACTTTAAAAAGTTAAAAGAGTCATTATTGAGTAAAGCATTAGGAACTAACCTCTACAATGACAGAAAAATTGGCTACACAGAAATATGTGTGTTTATATATATGCGATCATTTTGATATGTACTCCATTTTCCATCTGCCTTCCTTTTCAGTAGAAGGACATGGCATAAAAGTACGCAGTAAAAATCCAAAGGTATGAACCATTTTAGGTATATTCATATGAACTTCTCAGCAATTAAGTTAATGGGCATATAATAGAAAATATTTATATTTTTCAAACTTTGAGGCCTATGAATAGAACATCATTTAGAATGAGTATACACTGTAACGTCTACTGGTAAATTGTATATATTTGTATAGCAGGATGATTAGGCCTCACAGGGAGGTAGCTGATAAAACACTTCTTGGAGGGCTGAATGTATAGATAAAATTTCAGTGCTAAATATAGATCCTGGGAAGATTACCCTTCTCTAAAATATTTCCCAAATATGACACAGATCAGATCAGATCAGATAAGTTGCTCAGTCGTGTCCGACTCTTTGCAACCCCATGAATTGCAGCATGCCAGGCCTCCCTGTCCATCACCAACTCCCGGGGTTCACTCAGACTCACGTCCATCGAGTCAGTGATGCCATCCAGCCATCTCATCCTCTGTCGTCCCCTTCCCCTTTTGCCCCCAATCCCTCCCAGCATCAGAGTCTTTTCCAATGAGTCAACTCTTCGCATGAGGTGGCCAAAGGACTGGAGTTTCAGCTTTAGCATCATTCCTTCCAAAGAAATCCCAGGGCTGATCTCCTTCAGAATGGACTGGTTGGATCTCCTTGCAGTCCAAGGGACTTTCAAGAGTCTTCTCCAACACCTCAGTTCAAAAGCATCAGTTCTTTGGCGCTCAGCCTTCTTCACAGTCCAACTCTCACATCCATACATGACCACCAGAAAAACCATAGCCTTGACTAGACAGACCTTTGTTGGCAAACTAATGTCTCTGCTTTTGAATATGCTATCTAGGTTGGTCAGAACATTCCTTCCAAGGAGTAAGCGTCTTTTAATTTCATGGCTGCAGTCACCATCTGCAGTAATTTTGGAGCCCAGAAAAATAAAGTCTGACACTGTTTCCACTGTTTCCCCATCTATTTCCCATGAAGTGATAGGACCGGATGCCATGATCTTCATTTTCTGAATGTTGAGGTTTAAGCCAACTTTTTCACTCTCCGCTTTCACTTTCATCAAGAGGCTTTTGAGTTCCTCTTCACTTTCTGCCATAAGGGTGGTGTCATCTCCATATCTGAGGTTATTGATATTTCTCCCGGCAATCTTGATTCCAGCTTGTGCTTCTTCCAGTCCAGCGTTTCTCATGATGTACTCTGCATATAAGTTAAATAAACAGGGTGACAATATACAGCCTTGAGGTACTCCTTTTCCTATTTGGAACTAGTCTGTTGTTCCATGTCCAGTTCTAACTGTTGCTTCCTGACCTGCATACAGATTTCTCAAGAGGCAGATCAGGTGGTCTGGTATTCCCATCTCTTTCAGAATTTTCCACAGTTTATTGTGATCCACACAGTCAAGTGCTTTGACATAGTCAATAAAGCAGAAATAGATGTTTTTCTGGAACTCTCTTGCTTTTTTCCATGATCCAGTGGATGTTGGCAATTTGATCTCGGGTTCCTCTGCCTTTTCTAAAACCAGCTTGAACATCAGGAAGTTCACAGTTCACATATTGCTGAAGCCTGGCTTGGAGAATTTTGAGCATTTCTTTACTAGCGTGTGAAATGAGAGCAATTGTGTGGTAGTTTGAGCATTCTTTGGCATTGCCTTTCTTTGGGATTGGAATGAATTCTGACCTTTTCCAGTCTTGTGGCCACTGCTGAGTTTTCCAAATTTGCTGGCATATAGAGTGCAGCACTTTCACAGCATCATCTTTCAGGATTTGGAATAGCTCAACTGGAATTCTATCACCTCCACTAACTTTGTTCATAGTGATGCTTTCTAAGGTCCACTTGACCTCACATTCCAGGATGTCTGGCTCTAGGTCAGTGGTCACACCATCATGATTATCTGGGTCGTGAAGATCTTTTTTGTACAGTTCTTATGTGTACTCTTGCCATCTCTTCTTAATATCTTCTGCTTCTGTTAGGTCCATACCATTTCTGTCTTTTATCGAGCCCATCTTTGCATGAAATGTTCCTCTGGTATCTCTGATTTTCTTGAAGAGATCTCTAGTCTTTCTGATTCTGTTGTTTTCCTCTATTTCTTTGCACTGATTGCTGAGGAAGGCTTTCTCATCTCTTCTTGCTATTCTTTGGAACTCTGCATTCAGATGTTTATATCTTTCCTTTTCTCCTTTGCTTTTCACTTCTCTTCTTTTCACAGCTATTTGTAAGGCCTCGCCAGACAGCCATTTTGCTTTTTTGCATTTCTTTTCCATGGGGATGGTCTTGATCCCTGTCTCCTGTACAATGTCACGAACCTAATTCCATAGTTCATCAGGCACTCTATCTATCAGATCTAGGCCCTTAAATCTATTTCTCACTTCTACTGTATAATCATAAGGTTTTTGATTTAGGTCATACCTGAATGGTCTAGTGGTTTTCCCTACTTTCTTCAATTTAAGTCTGAATTTGGCAATAAGGAGTTCATGGTCTGAGCCACAGTCAGCTCCTGGTCTTGTTTTTGCTGACTGTATAGAGCTTCTCCACCTTTGGCTGCAAAGAATATAATCAATCTGATTTCGGTGTTGACCATCTGGTGATGTCCATGTATAGAGTCTTCTCTTGTGTTGTTGGAAGAGGGTGTTTGTTATGACCAGTGCATTTTCTTGGCAAAACTCTATTAGTCTTTGCCCTGCTTCATTCCATATTCCAAGGCCAAATTTGCCTGTTACTCCAGGTGTTTCTTGACTTCCTACTTTTGCATTCCAGTCCCCTATAATGAAAAGGACATTTTTTTGGTGTGTTAGTTCTAAAAGGTCTTGTAGGTCTTCATAGAACCGTTCAACTTCAGCTTCTTCAGCGTTCCTGGTTGCAGCATAGACTTGGATTACTGTGATATTGAATGGTTTGCCTTGGAAATGAACAAAGATCATTCTGTGGTTTTTGAGATTGCATCCAAGTACTGCATTTCAGACTCTTTTGTTGGCCATGATGGCTACTCCATTTCTTCTGAGGGATTCCTGCCTGCAGTAGTAGATATAATGGTCATCTGAGTTAAATTCACCCATTCCAGTCCATTTCAGTTTGCTGATTCCTAGAATGTCGACATTCACTCTTGCCATCTCTTGTTTGACCACTTCCAATTTGCCTTGATTCATGGACCTGACATTCCAGGTTCCTATGCAATATTGCTCTTTACAGCATTGGCCCTTGCTTCTATCACCAGTCACATCCACAGCTGGGTATTGTTTTTGCTTTGGCTCCATCCCTTCTTTCTTTCTGGAGTTATTTCTCCACTGATCTTCAGTAGCATATTGGGCACCTACTGATCTGGGGAGTTTCTCTTTCAGTATCCTATCATTTTGCCTTTTCATACTGTTCGTGGGGTTCTCAAGTCAAGAATACTGAAGTGGTTTGCCATTCCCTTCTCCAGTGGACCACATTCTGTCAGATCTCTCCATCATGGCCCGCCCATCTTGGGTTGCCCCAAGGGCATTGCTTAGTTTCACTGAGTTAGAAAAGGCTGTGGTCCTAGTGTGATTAGATTGACTAGTTTTCTGTGAGTATGGTTTCAGTGTGTTTGCCCTCTGATGCCCTCTTGCAACACCTACCTTCTTACTTGGGTTTCTCTTACCTTGGGCGTGGGGTATTTCTTCACAACACAAAATTCCACCAATTAGAATTTCATAGAGTTTAACAAGCCAAATCACTTTTAAGTTTAAATCACTGCTGTTGGTGATTGCAGCCATGAAATTAAAAGACGCTTATTCCTTGGAAGAAAGTTATGACCAACTTAGGTACCATATTAAAAAGCAAAGACATTACTGTGACAACAAAGTTCCGTCTAGTCAAGGCTCTGGTTTTTCCAGTGATCATGTATGGATGTAAGAATTGGACTGTGAAGAAAGCTGAGTACCAAAGAATTGATGCTTTTGAACTGTGGTGTTGGAGAAGACTCTTGAGAGTCCCTTGGACTGTAAGAAGATCCAACCAGTCCATCCTAAAGGAAATCAGTCCTGAATGTTCATTGGAAGGACTGATGCTGAAGCTGAAACTCCAATACTTTGGCCACTTCATTAGAAGAGTTGACTCATTTGAGAAGACCCTGACACTGGGAGGGATTGGGGGCAGGAGGAGGAGGCAATGACAGAGGATGAGATAGCTGGATAGCATCACTGACTCGATGGACACGAGTTTGGGTAAGCTCTGGGAGTTGGTGATGGACAGGGAGGCCTGGTGTACTGCGATTCATGGGGTCACAAGGAGTCAGACATGACTGAGCGACTGAACTAATTAACTAACAAGCCAGTATCCATCCCCAATCTCTACTTACATAGCAGTGCCATCAACAGTTAATGAAGTTCTTTCTGAATTTAGACCAGATTCAATTAAGGGATTAGGGGCTCTCAATTTAAGGACTGGAGCTCTTGGATTATTTAACAAGAATCCAACTAGAGAAAACATGAGTGGGTAGCTTATATGGAGTAGAACTGGAGAGGTGAAGGAGCAAAATATAATTTTCAAGCACTTCGCATTTTGAATAAAGGCCAATACTGATGATATTCTCTAGTGCAGAATATACTTGAATAGTCAATATGTATGAGACATCAGATGCTTGACAAATTCAAACACAAGAAATTTTTAAACAGTTAAGAGTGGTATAAAGGCATGCAAGTAATTGGAAAACAGTAAAAATGAGTTTTAAATATATGTTAAGGGGCCAACCAAGCTCTAGTAACTGCTTTATAAATATATTTTCTGATTCTCAGCTTATACAATTTGCTCCCTCTACATTCCTTCTATACCGCAATAATGCATTATATTAAGCTCAGTTTTGAGACATATATTTATCTATCCATTCAATTAATAAATATTGAGAAATGATAATGCCTCAAGCACTGTTCTAAATTCTGGAGTGATCGAAATGGAAAAAAAAAAAAAAAGTAACTAAAATGATTTTCCTCATGGAGGATCTTATTTATAGTGGAAGCTGTTATGAGGGGGAAAACACACACACACATACACACACACACACACACAACACTTAGTCTGTATATCAAATGGAGAAGGTCTTTGAGATAACTTCACCAACCTAGGACATAGGTGGGCTGATCACCTTATGACGTGCATGCCTCTGTGTGGGTATGTGTGAGAGAAGCCCCTGAGTGTAACAATTGTATCGCAGACTCTACAAGCCTAGCTAGATTTAATTCCATCCTTGAATCTGCACTCATACAGATCTCCCTTCTCCACCTTGGGAAAAATTCTCTCTGGCTTAACAATTAGGATCAGAGCTGCAGTGAGGGGTATGCATCATTTAGGGCCAGAGAAATTATGAGCAAGAGTGCCCCTTTTAGAGTTAAGAGGTTGTCCTTGGCTCCAGCCACCACTTAAAGAAATCCCTCCAGCTGAATAAAAAATAAAATAACACACACATACACACACACGCACAGGAATTTCTCGCAGATTCCTTGAAGAAAACTTGAAACAGATGGAGATATGTACAATTTCAGGCACCTTTAATGTATCAGAGCACCTTAGATAAGTCAACTGGACGCCTCAGTACATTTGGCTCAGGATACAGTGAAAACAGTAGTGTCACATTGGTAAGGGCTGAGGCTCCTCAAGGATCTGGACACCAATTTCAATAAAGATGCCCAAGACTCTCAGTTTTACCTCTGATGCTCCATTGACCTATAAGGCAGGCCTCTACATCCACTCAGATACTTCAACTGGCTCTTTGCATGTATGGCTATGTTAAGCAACATTAATGTTTGCTTATTTCCATTTAACTCTGTTCCATAATAGGGAAAATGCTATTTTCCCTTATGCACTTAAAAGAAAATTCAGAGAAGGTGAGTAAGAAACAACTCACAAACAGGGAGATTTCAAACCCAAAAGCAGTATGAAACTCAGAAACATGACACAATGGGATGACTGTAAAGTAGTAATAAAGAAATAGATTAACATTAGCAATAATTGGTTATTGCAATAGGGGTTCCCAGAAGTCAGGAGATGGGTTATCAGTGTCACATGGGCTAAAACTTATTTTTTCTTTATAAATTATGCCATGGATAAAGTAAGAATTCTTACTAATATATAGTAACCTTAGACCTTCATTTGTTCAAGATATCAGCATTTTATTTTTTAGAACAAAAGGACTTTACTGAAATAGGTCAACAAGCAAATCTCTAATTTTTGTGATAAAAATAGAATATCTAGATTAGTCACCATTTGCTCCCATTCTCTCATGTTGGTCCACAAGAAAAATAAAAGTCCCTCTCCTGACATTTAAAGAAATAGTACATCCTAATGAGTACTTTCCTTTTTCAATCAGCAATCCTCTACAGACTTCCTTCATCAGATTAGTCAGCAGTGGTCTCCTGATGAAGAACCACAGATAACAGTTTTCTTTTATTTGAGCCCACCAGGAAGAGAATGCATTTTTGCAGCTATTCTTAGGCACAGGAAGCTCACTGTGGGTGATCATAAAAATGTTCATTATTATTATTTGATATAATAATTTGGCAAATTGGGCTCATGCACTGTCTTGCAAGGCCATTTTGACATCTATAAAAGGTGAAAATGTTCTTTCAGGAAACCAGGACTCCATTTTATGCTTAAAAATAAAAGCATCTTTAAAAATTAAAATTAGATTATACCTCTGTGCATTAGTGAATAATTTTAACATTAAAAAAAATACATACGATTTCAATTTTTTCTGCAACTAATATACAGCCAAAAAAATGAATAACTGTGTTGCTCTTTTCAATTCCAGATGCATTTTAGTTGTAGTAAAAGACAATTTTAAGCAGAAGGTCTTTAACATGCAGACTGAGGCAGACAGGTGCCTAATCTACATGCATTTTGAAAACAGTGGAATGGGGGCAATAAAAGTATTCTTATTTTTAAATTATTTTTATTTTATTGTCATTTATCTGAATCTCTTGAGTAATTTTGCTCAGTTATCAAACAGTTTTTGAAATATCTTCTATTTTTCTGAATTTAATTATAAAACAAAGAATGTGTCTTCCATATTTTTTTCATGCAAAAATAAAACAATATAAAATATTCAGAGGTATTTAATCTCATCCACAGTGTTTTACAATCCTAGAGTTAGTGAAACACTGAGGTTCCAGACATGCCTGGATGAAAAAAAGAAAATCTAGGGTGCATAGTGACTGTGGTAGTTCTTGAACTAAAATGTCTTCTAACGAACTACAATTTCTGGTATTTACCTTGTTTTGTGGTCTCTTGACACAGTGAAAGTGATCAGGCCCTAAGATTCACCTTAACCACGGAGAGTGCAGGCATAACATAGAGCCAACTTTGGGACTAAACCTCAAGAAGGCATGGCCTTTTGGGAACCTTGAGCTGTCCAATAAGAAGTACAGCTTCTCAGTTGTAGATGTATGAGGATAGAGTGTGTGGAAAAGCCAAATGGAGAGGAAGAGGCCTTGGAAGGTAGATCTTCCCTGAGAAGAATATCCCCTTGAGAAGGAAATGGCAACCTGCCCCAGGATTCTTGCCTGTAAAATTCCATGGACAGAAGAGCCTTGCTGGCTGCAAGGTGGGGTGACAAAGAATTGAACACAACTGAGAGACTGATCACATAAACACAACAGTTCATTATTGCACTAATGAACACTAACTTTTGTGGTGAACTCGGAACCCAATCATCAAAGCTGTAATCCATGAGCATTGCCATAACAAAGGAAGCCAGGTGACATTGACTTTTGACTCATTTTCATGGCTAATATTATTTTGTCTTTTAAATAGCCCTAACACAGAGCCACTAATAATATTATGTCAGTTTTCCTGGTGGCTCAGACAGTAAAGAATCTACCTGCAATGCAGGAGACCTAGGTTCATTCCATGGGTTGGGAAGATCCCTGGAGAAAGTAATGGCAATCCACTCCAGTATTCTTGCCTGGAGAATTCCATGCACACAAGAGCCTGGTAGGCTACAGTCCATGGGGTCACAAAGAGTCAGACATGGCTGAGCAACGAATACTTTAGCAAAAATAAATTAACTGAAGTTTATGGATTTTTGGTAACAGGTATTAGACATGTTGGGCTTTTCAAGTGGTGCTACTGGTAAAGAACCTACCTGCCAATGCAGGAGATATAAGAGATGTGGGTTTGATTCCTGGGTCAGGAAGATCCCCTGGAGAAGGGCATGACAACCCACTCCAGTATTCTTGCTTGGAGAATCCCATGGACAGAGGAGTCTTGTGGGCTACACTCCATAGGGTTGCATAGAGTTGGCGCAACCGAAGCGACTTAGCACACACAATTAGCACACATGCATTAGACAAGTTGAACCTATATTGTATTTTCAAGACACAGTGAAAGTAATTCATATATGCATAAAGCAGAAGAGATCATATATTCTGCTTTAAATTTCCTAGTAATTTTGCTTATCACTCAAAGTTAAATCCAAATCCTTACCCTTGACTTGCAAGGTTCCGAATGATCTGCTTCTCTGCAAGCTCTCTGATTTAATTCCTAGTCTCTCCTCTAATGTACCCCTATACTCATCTCCATTTTCTCCTACTAATTTTCTATCACTACTGGAATAGTAATACATTCGTGCTTTAGGACTATTGGCTCTTGCAGTTTCCTCTACCAAAAATAGTAACTAATGAAATCTCTGAGTACTTAGTAGGTGCTAGGCACTGACTTTTAAGTTCTTAATCAATTAATACTCTAAGAAATCTATAAAATGTGCTGCCCATCTGAACAGAGATGGCAGAGAAAATTATTAACCTTGCCAAGATAATACAGCAAATGAAAGAACCAAAATTTGAATTCAGTCTGTCCGGTTAAGACTATCAACGCTAAGTATCACAGTGCCACTGCCTAAAACATTCTTCTGCCAGATATATACCTAGCTAGTTTCTCAACCTTCTTCAGGTTTTGCTCAAATGTCTTCTTATCAGAATGGTCTCTTTCCTAACTTTATATAAAATAGAACCTTACCATCTCTGTACACACATCCTGCATTACTTTTCTTCATGGCATGCATGCCTGTTAAGTTGCTTCAGTTGTGTCTGACTCCTTGCGACCCAATGGACTGTAGACCACCAGTCTCCTCTGTCCATGCAATTCTCCAGGCAACATACTGGAGCAGGGTGCCATTTCTTACTCCAGAGTATCTTCCCAACCCAGGGATCAAACTCATGTCTCTTATGTCTCCTGCACCGGCACGCAGGTTCTTTACCAGTTGCACAATCTGGGAAGCCCTTCTTCATGGCACAAATTGTTATCTAGTACATAGTATATTTATTTGTTCATTGTTCATCTCTCCTCCCACTATAAAGTAAAAGAGCAGGATATTTTCTTTGTTAGTCACTGCTGACTTCCAGTGCCAAGAAAACTGCCTGACAAATAACTGAAACACAGTTGTCAAATGAAAAAAAGTGAATAGAAGAGTCAGGATTTGAATCCCCTTTGCAGTTTGAATCCAGTTTGACCATACTATGTTCCTTTATTTATCTTCTATTACAACTGCAAATTGTTCAAATATTAATTTACATTTATATTTTCAGGTATGCACATTTATCTTTTGTGGTGCACACAGATTTTAAGATCTTTGAGTATAGAAAATAATTTATTTTTTTTCTATACCCATACATCATGCTTGTACCCCACAAGATAGTGGAGTAGAAGGATGTGTGCTCATCTTCTGCAATAACTACAAAATTACAAGTCAGTGCTGAACAATCATTGACAGGAGAATGTTGGATCCCACCAAAAAAAAAGATATCCCACATCCAAGGGTAAAGGAGAAGCCCCAGTAAGGTCGTAGGAGGGGCAAAATCATATTTAGAATCAAACTCCATACCAATCAGAGATGCTCAGATGGCTTAAACAAAACCTTGTGCACACCAGGAGACCCCATAGAGACTGAGCCAGATCTGCTTTTGAGTGTTTAAGTATCTCCTGCTGAGGTATGGGTCAGCAGTGGCCTGCCACAAAGGCAGGGGCTCTAGGTGCAGCAGACCTGGGTGGGGCATAAGCCCTCATGGAAGAGGTCACCATTAGCCCCATCATAGAGCTGCCAGAACTTACACAGGACTGGGGAAACTGTTGGAGGACACAAACAAAGCCTTGTGTGCACCAGGACCAGGATAAAAGAGCAGTGACCCCCCAAGAGACTGACCCAGACTTGCCTTTGGTGTCCAGGAATCTCTGGCTGAGGCATGGGTTGGCAGTGGCCTGCTGCAGAGTTGGGGGCACTGAGTGTGGCAGTGCATGGGACCTTTTGAAGGAGCTCACTATTATTTTCATTAACTCCGCCACAGTTTGGTCTCAGGTCAAACAACAGGGAGGGAACACAGCCCAGCCTATCAACAGATTTGGAATAAAGATTTACTGAGCATGGCCCTGCCCATCAGAAAAAGACCTGGTTTCCCACACAGTCTCTCTTATCATGAAGCCTCCATAAGCCTCTTACCCTTAACTCTCAGAGGGCAGACAGAAGGAAAAGCACAGAAAACTAATCAAACTGATCACATGGGCCACGGCCTTGTCTAACTCAATGAAACTATGAGCAATGCTGTGGAGGGCCACTCAAGATGGACAAGTCATGGTGGAGAGTTCTGACAAAACAGTCCACTGGAAAAGGGAATGGCAAAGCACTTCAGTATTCTTGCCTTGAGAACCCCATAAACCATATGAAAAGGCAAAAAGATATGACACTGAAAGATGAACACCCCAGGTTGGTAGGTGCCCAATATGCTACTGGAGAAGAGTGAAGAAATAGCTCTAGAAGGAATGAAGAGACAGAGCCAAGCAAAAACAATGCCCAGTTATGCATGTGACTGGTGATGGAAGTAAAGTCCGATGCTGTAAAGAACAATATTGCATAGGAACCTGGAATGTTAGATCCATGAATCAAGATAAATTGGAAGAGGTCAAACAGGAGATGGCAAGAGTGAACGTTGACAATTTAGGCATCAGTGAACTAAAATGGACTGAAACAGATGAATTTAACTCAGATGACCATTATATCAACTACTGTGGGCAAGAATCCCTAAGAAGAAATGGAGTAGCCCTCATAGTCAACAAAAGAGTCTGAAATGCAGTACTTGAATGCAACCTCAAAAATGACAGAATGATCTCTGTTCGTTTCCAAGGCAAACCATTCAATATCACTGTAATCCAAGTCTATGCCCCAACCAGGAACGCTGAAGAAGCTGAAGTTGAACGGTTCTATGAAGACTTAGAAGACCTTTTAGAACTAACACCCAAAAAAGATGTCATTTTCATCATAGGGGATAGGAATGCAAAAGTAGGAAGTCAAGAGATACCTGGAGTAACAGGGAAATTTTGCCTTGGAGTACAAAAGAAGCAGGGCAAAGGCTAAAAGTGTTTTGCCAAGAGAACCCACTGGTCATGGCAAACACACTCTTCCAACAACACAAGGGATGAATCTACACATGGACATCACCAGATGGTCAATACCAAAATCAGTTTGATTATATTCTTTGCAGCCAAAGATGGAGAAGCTCTATACAGTCAGCAAAAACAACACCGGGAGCTGACTATGGCTCAGATCATGAACTCCTTATCACAAAATTCAGACTTAAATTAAAGAAAGGGAAAACCACTAGACCAATCAGGTGTGACTTAAGTTAAATCCCTTACAATTATACAGTGGGCATGACAAATGTATTCAAGAGACTAGATCTGATAAAGTGCCTGAAGAACTATGCACAGAGGTTCATGATATTATATAGGAGGCAGTGATCAAGACTATCCCCAAGAAAAATAAATGCAAAAAGGCAAAATGCTTTTCTGAGGAGGCCTTGAAAATAGCTAAGAAAAGAAGAGAAGCTAAAGGCAAAGGAGAAAAGGAAAGATATATCCATTTGAATGTAGAGTTCCAAAGAATAGCAAGGAGAGATTAAAAAAAAAAAAAAAAAAAAAGCCTTCCTCAGTGATCAATGCAAAGAAATAGAGGAAAATAGAGGAAAACAATAGAATGGGAATGACTAGGGATCTCTTCAAGAAAATTAGAGCTACCAAAGCAACATTTCATGCAAAGATGTGCACAATAAAGGACAGAAATGGTATGGACCTTACAGAAGCAAAAGATATTAAGAAAACGTGGCAGGAATACACAGAACTATACAAAAAAGATCTTCATGACCCAGATAACCACAATGGTGTGATCAGTCACCTAGAGCCAGACATCCTGAAATGCAGTCAAATGTGCCTTAGGAAACGTCACTCTGAACAAAGCTGGTGGAGGTGATGGAATTCCAGTGCAACTATTTCAAATCCTGAAAGATGATGCTGTGAAAGTGCTGCACTCAATATGCCAGCAAATTTGGAAAACTCATCAGTGGCCACAGGACACAGGATTGGAAAAGGTCAGTTTTCATTCCAATCCCAAAGAAAGGCAATGCCAAAGAATGTTCAAACTACTGCACAATTGCACTCATCTCACACATTAATAAAGTAATGCTCATATGATTAGGCCCATATATCTAACCGACTGTTGACAAAGCTGAGCCTTTTCTCTTGATGCCTTGTAACCACAGCCTGCCAGAAAGTTTAAGAAATCTTCTGAGGCTCGCGAACAAGCTTCCTCTGTCTCAGCACAGAGAAAAATGTCATCTACATATTGTAACACCACTGCTTCAGAGCTATTAAAGTTTTGTAGATCCCGTGACAAACTTTGTCCGAATAAGTGAGGACTGTCACGAAATGAATTAAACCTATACTAAATCACCTCCTACCTATGACTTTAAGACAATTGAGAGGATTTTTGGGAATCACAGGTTACTGTCGCATTTAGATTCCGAGTTACGGGGAACTTGCCCGGCCTTTATATAAACTTATAGCTAAAACTCAGCAGGCCCAAACCGACAAACTGGTTTGGGCTCCAGAAACTCAAAAGGCTTTTAAGGTTCTTCAGACTGCTCTCCTGCAAGCTCCAGCTCTGACCTTGCCCACAGGGTCAAAATTTAATTTGTTTGCCACTGAAAGAAAAGGTGTGGCATTGGGAGTTTTGACACAACCCCGAGGGCCTCACCAGCAACCTATTGCTTATCTAAGCAGAGAATTAGATGTAGTTTCACGTGGGTGGCCCCACTGCCTAAAAGTAATTGGGGCAGAGGCTTTATTAGCACCTGAAGCTTTAAAAATAAATAATGGACGAAACCTTACTGTACTGACTTCTCATGATGTGAGTGGAATCTTAAATTCTAAGGTTAATATTTGGATGACAGACAGTAGGCTTTTTAAGTATCAGTCATTGTTGTTAGAAGGACCAGTAACTAAGCTTAAAGTTTGTGGAAATTTAAATCCTGCCACTTTCCTTCCTGAGAAGGAAAATGAAACACCTGATCACAATTGTTCTCAATTCCTAACTTTGAACTATGCAGCTGGGGAGGATCTAAAGGATACCCCATTAGACAATCCTGATATGAAAATATTTACAGATGGCAGTTCTTTTGTTCAGGATGGAAAGCCTAAAACAGGTTACGCCGTGGTGACTGCTGAACAGGTTTTGGAAGCAAAATCTCTCCCCCAGGAAACCAGTGCTCAGTTAGCAGAGCTTGTGGCTCTGACCCAAGCTCTAGAGTTAAGCAAAGGGCAATGGATGGGCCTGATAATCTATGTGAGTCTATTTCTGCTGACTCCAAAAATCCTGAGTCTGCCGTTGGATCCTCAAGACAATGTCTTCCTGTCCTGGGCTCACTCCTATGCTGCATTCCACAATCGGTCTAACTGCTGGGTCTGTGGAGCACTCCCCTCTTCGTCAGTGGAAGGCTTCCCATGGTGGACATCCGCACTTCAAGGAAAAGACTTTCTCCAAGTCTGTGAATACCTTCGACAACAATCACGTGTGATGCCTCTTCTTCATCTGATGACATCTACCAACCATAAAATGGACTGGTGCAACACTTTGTACTCTAACTATGGACATAACGTGACTTTTAATTATGAGTCTGAATGTTGTGTTTTTGCTGTTTGCTCTCTGCATCTGTAATTGTATAACTGGATTTGTTTCTAGCCACATGAAAGCTTTTAAGTTACAAATGGTTGCTCAAACTCCTGCTACTGCTGCAGCTTCCTCCAACTACTATTTGGGGCCCCTGGATCAGATATCCTCAATAAGAGGATTAGGAGAATATGTTGCCTCCCCAATTTAGGGACAACACCCCTTGTCAGCTCAGAAGCAGTTATGGAACGAGAACGACGCCCCTTTTCCCTAGGCAATATAATTCTCCTAAAAGAAAAGGGGGGAATGAGAGAGTCATTTCCTAGGCAGGTTGATAAGGAGTCTAGGGGTCCCCAAGGAGAGAGGGGTCTGGAATTCTCAAGGAGGAAGAAAGGACAAACTTTTTTTCTTTCTCCACATTCCTTAGGATTATATAACAATAATGTATCCTGCCTAAGGACAGTCTTTGGATTCAACCTTCTGTTATCTTAAAATGTTAATTATGGGAGTAGACCTGGTCTTTACAAGGATGTATTTTGCCTGAGGACAGTATTATCTTAGAATGTAAATTATGGGAGTAGGTCTGATGAGGTCTTTACAACTTCAAGATAGTCTGGATTATATAACTTCATTGTTAACACTAGCAAGCGGGTACTCTTTCTGCCCCCTTCTGATGCCTATGTCAGAAGCTTTCTCTATCTCCTTTATACTTTAATAAAACTTTATTACACACACACACACAAATAAATAAATAAAGTAATGCTCAAAATTCTCCAAGCCAGGCTTCAACAGTACATGAACCATGAACTTCCAGATGTTCAAGCTGGATTTAGAAAAGGCAGAGGAACCAGAGATCAAATTGCCATCATCCATTGGATCATTGGAAAAGCATGAGAGTTCCAGAAAAAACATCTATTTCTGCTTTATTGACTATGCCAAAGTCTTTGACCATGTGCATCACAACTATGGAAATTTTTAAAGAGATGGGAATACCAGACCACCTTACATGCCTCCTGAGAAATCTGTATGTGGGGTCAAGAAGCAATAGTAAGAACTGGGCATGAAACAACAGACTGGTTCCAAATCAGGAAAGGAATCCATCAAGGCTGTCACTTCATGGCAAATAGATGGAGAAACAATGGAAACAGTAGGATACTTTATTTTCTTGGACTCCAAAACCACTGCAGATGGTGACTGCAGCCACAAAATTAAAAGACCCTTGCTCCTTGAAAGAATAGCCCTGACAAACATAGAGAGTGTATTAAAAAGAAGATATTACTTTGCGAACAAAGGTCCATATAGTCACAACTATGGTTTTACCAGTAATCATGTATGGACGTGAGAGTTGGACGTGAAAGCTGAGCACCGAATAACTGATGCTTTTGAACTGTGGTTTTGGAAAAGACTCTTGAGAGTCCATTGGACTGCAAGGAGATCCAACTAGTCCATCCTAAAGGAAATCAGTCCTGAATATTCATTGGAAGGACTGATGCTGAATCTGAAACTCCAATACTTTGGCCACTTGATGTGAAGAACTTACTCATTGAAAAGACCCTGATGCTGGGAAAGATTGGAGGTGGGAGGAGAAGGGGATAACAGAGGATGAGATGGTTGGATGGCATCACTGACTCGATGGACATAAGTTTGAGCAAGTTTCGAGAGTTGGTGATGGACAGGGAAGCCTGGCGTGCTGCAGTCCATGGGGTTGCAGAGAGTGAGACACGACTGAGTGACTGAACTGAATACATCATGCTTTATGATGGAAGCATAATTTGTTAAATAGTTTGATCTTTAATTAACTCTGAATTAAACTATGAATTTTAGCAAAGTAAATCACATTGCTAAATAGTTCTAAATCCTGGTTCTGACACTTAATAACATTAGCTATACAGCTCTATCATTCATTTCCTTTTTGTAAAATGGATATAGTCATATTAATGTTTATATCATATGTCTACACATGAATCTTGGTAGGTTATACTGTAATTCAATGATAATATATACATTTACACACATTTTTATATTTAATATTATATCAAAAATTAGATCCATAAATATTCAGGTGATTACTCACTATTTAATGAACACTGACTTTGAGTCTAACTCACTGCCCAGTATCATGTCCTTCATATGCTCGCCTAAAATTCTGCATGTAACATTTTCATTTAATTTCCACAGTGATACATGTTTCATGGTGGCACAGAAGAGAGATAATATAAAGTAATAATCAGAGAAATAATAAAATCTCCAAACTGGGAAAATGTTAGAGATAAGTATGTATCAAATCCAAGGAAAGAATTACTGTTAAAGCAAAATAATATAGAATTACAAACAAATCAAAGAACTAGGTTAAAAAACAAACTATAACTAAAATAGATAACCCTTTTACTTACCTAATCAGAGAATAATGGACAAAATTGATACATTTCTAAATGAAAATGGGAAAAAAATTCTGAAGTATCCAGGAATTTTAAAGAAATATTAAAATATATTTATGTGCTTCAAAACATGGATGAATTTGATTATTTTCTAGGAAAAAGTACCAAAAACTATCATCAGAGAAGCAAAAGCTGAAAGAGGAAAAGTTGTATGAAAGGAATAGGGAAAGTTCTATAAGTACCAGTTCCAGTTATTTTCACACATGAACTCTTAAAACTTGTAAGTAACACCAAATCAGAATTGTATTTGGTCTGGTTTAAGAAAAAGAAAAATGGAAAGAAAGAGAGAGAGGATTTGTTTTAAAAAAAAAAGACTTCCCTAATTTATTTAACAAAATCAACAAAGTTTTGCAATTAAATCTAGGCTAAAGGAGATACTATAAACAGATCTTAAGGATTAATTTTTATGTGGTACTCAAAATTACAGCTATTTTACAATGTCCAAATTTAGAATATACATTTTGTGGAACATTTATTTTAGGTATATAATTAGTAGTGGAGTTTCACAGTTGTAGACTATGTATATCTTCAGTTTTCATAGATTCTCCAAAAATATTTTCCAAAAAAGTTCATTGTATTTTCAGAGTGGGATCCATAGTAATTACTACGTAGAGATGGAAATGAACAAATTCTAGTTATACGTGTGAGAACAGATGAATCACAAAAGCATGAAATGTATACTGAGCATATATACAAGAGACAGTAGAAGTTATAGTATCATATTTAATAACAAGCATTACCAAAATTTTTATTTGCTACTAGAAGGCAGGTTTAGGGGAATGGCTGTTGTCTAGAAGTGGACAAAGGCAGACTTCTGGGGCACTAGTACTATGGTAATATTCTGTCTTATAAACTGGGTGCAAATTATGTATTTTTAGCTTGTGAAAATTAATGTTATCCTCTTTCATTTATACTCCAATTGAGAGCTTAAAAAGTAAATGCCTATATATATATTTGTGTATGAAGACTTCAAAGGTTTTAAAAATTCTAACCAAGTTTAATTTGCTCTAGTAAAGATAAAATAGTTTGTATTATAAAATATTTTACTAAGATTTACTAACATCAATATTATATCAAAAAGTAAAAATCTCTATAAATGTCAGGAAAATACTTTATAAAGTTAATATTTACTTCTGATTTCTTAATTCTTTTATCTGAACTCATGTTTGCCAAATAGGCTTTAGAAAAATTGTGCATACAGTCCCTAGAAAGTTTCACAATATTATGTATTAAAGAAACACATTTATACTTCTACATTGAAATCTATGAACACTTACAAAATTAGAATTTTCAAAAGATAGCAAAAAGCCTAGGACAGTTCACAACTTGTCATATTTCGACTGTCAAATGAGTTATAATAAAACTTATATTCTTCAGAATTTCCCACAATTGAGTTAGAAGGCAAAATGAATATAAAAATGACCAAAATGCATAAAATGCCAATTTATGGAAGTGATAACCATGATTATTATACTTAAGAAGATGCTTAACACCCAAATATTCAGGTACTTAAACACTAGTTTTTCTAGTAATTTAAAATATTAACAATACATAGTATAGCAAATGATAAGAAGATATAAACAATTCATTATGCTTTTATATATGGTTCAGATCAGTTCAGTTCAGTCTCTCAGTCATGTCCGACTCAGGTATAAATTAATAAAAACATTTTCTAGGGGTGGAATGAGCTTTCCAGTTTGACGTTTTTACAGTAAGTCTGCCTTCACTGAGTGTATGCACATGGAAATACACAGGTAATGTGACCAGTTTTGGTTACCTACAATATAGGATCCTAAGCCTTAATTAACCTAATCAGTTATTGAAAATGGGCTAAATGCTATATATATATATATCATCCTGAAAACACTCCTCTTAGAAGCCTGTCAGCAACTGGAAAGTGGTACATTTATTTTAAAATATTTAGCTGTTGAATGATATAACCTACCAGGATACATGATAATATTAATGAACAAAAATTTATTTCCTTAAATTGTATAGAGGATGAAAGGCTCAAGTAATGGCTAAGTTTCTGTTTATGTCATTATCTAAATTATTCCAAGAATGGACATTGTTTATTATTTCATGTATTTGAGCATTTAAAATTTCAATTGCTAAATATTATTTGCATATCCTTGATACATAAATATAATGTAAAGATGATGAAATTTGTACATTTTTAGGTTGTCCTTTACTGAACAAGAAATAAACAAACAAACAAATCAACCATTGTTCAGTAATGATGACATAAAATAGAAGAGTTATTTCAACATAAAATGAAAGCAAGAAAAAAGTAAAATTGCCAGGGATTTAAATGCTCAGTTCAATGGAAGTAAAGAATCATTTTTTTCTTATGGTCAAAGCAAATCCACAAAGTACTTTGGCATAAAAAATTATACTTTTTAAATACTTCATTATAGTAATTATAAGCATAAAACCATAATGCTTTAAATTTAAGAAGATGGCTGACAGCTTTTGAGAAGTTTTGAAGTTGATGAAATGGAACTGTCAGTAAAATTGATCCAAAGTAGTCAATCTACCCAAAAGGTGCACCCAAAATCTGACTAGAACTTCTGAAATCAAATATCATAGAATTTTTTAAATTACTAATTGCTCTAATAGTGAAGAGTTTTCAAAAAAAAAAAAAAAAACTCAACAATAAAGAACAACACCAGTGTTGAAATAAACTAAATGTCCAATAAGTGATATGTCTCTTGAAATTATTTCTTTCATGATAATAAAGTAGATTTAAAAATAGCCATGAGTTCATAACCAAAGAAGAATAAAAAACAATGATACACGTGCTTTTCAAAACACTGTCATAAGGACTCACTTCAGATTAACTGATAATTTTCAGTATAAAATAAGTGCTTAAATGTCTACCAACACAAGAAAAGATGAGCCATTTAACATACTTAAAATAAGCATATTATACTAAAGTATGCTAGAGACAAGGTATGCCTATCAGAAATTTACTTCTCTGCCACAGCCATGGTAATAGATTTTTGATTAGCCAGTGTGTATTAAACTGACTAAATAAATTACTGTTATAACTGGAAAGAAAGTGGGGTGAAGAAAGAGGGAAACAAAGAAAGAACACATTGAAAAAAATACACTATTTGTTTCAAACATAAAGGCCGTTATTTTTGTCAGGACACCTAGGCCTGATAAAAGTTTCTGAAAGACTGATGCAAAGAAATTACTTGCAATGTAAAAAAAAAAAAAGAAAAAAAAGAAATTAATTGCAATGTAAAACCATAGTTAATGTAATGTTGTGACTTTTGAAAACAAGTCATTTGGGATCATAACCTAAGTCAGTTGTCTACTTTATAATTATTTCTCTTCTCAAATGTCTGTAATTCTGAATTATTTTTAAAATTTTTCAAATTTTTCATGATGATTAAGACCACTAGGATTATTTATGGCATTCTATTTGTTAAAAATTATGAAGTTGATTGTTGTTGTTGATGTTCAGTCACTCAGTCATGTTCAGCTTTTTGTAACCCAATGAACTGCAGCATGCCAGGCTTCCATGTCCTTCACTATTTTCCGAAGTTTGCCCAAACTCATGTCCATCAAGTTGGTGATGCCATCCAACTATCTTGTTCTCAGTCATCCCCTTCTCCTACTGCCTTCAATCTTTCCCAGCCTCAGGGTTTTTTCCCCAGTGAGTTGGCCCTTCACATCAGGTGGCCAAAGGATTGAGCTCCAGCTTCAGCATCAGTTCTCCCAATGAATATTAAGGGTTGATTTCCTTTAGCATTGACAGGTTTGATCTCCTTGCCAACCAAGGGACTCCCAGAAGTCTTCTCCAAAACCACAGCTCAAAGGAATCAATTCTTTGGCACTCAGTATTTTTTTTTTTTTTTTTACTGTCCAGCACTCATATCCATACATGACTACTGGAAAAACTATAGCTTTGACTATATGGATCTTTGTTGGCAAAGTGATGTCTCTGCTTTTTAATACACTGTCTAGAATAACTTTTCTTTCAAGGAGCAAGCATCTTTTAATTTCGTGGTTACAGTCACCATCCACAGTTATTTTGGTGCCCAAGTAAAAAAAGTCTGTCACTGTTTCCTTTGTTTCCTCATCTATTTGCAATGAAGTGATGGGACCGGATGCCATGATCTTCGTATTTTGAATGCTGAGTTTTAAGTCAGCCTTTTCACTCTCCACTTTTACCTTCATCAAGAGGCTCTTTAATTCCTCTTTCCTTACTGCCATAAGAGTGGTGTTATCTGCATATCTGAGGTTATTGATATTTCTCCCAGCAATCTTGATTCCAGCTTGTACTTCATCCACCCCAGCATTTCGCATGATGTACTCTGCAGATAAGTTAATAAGCAGGGTGACAATATACAGCCTTGACGTACTCCTTTTCCTATTTTGAACCAGTCTGTTGTCCCATGTCCAGTTCTAACTGTTGCTTCTTGACCAGCATATAGGTTTCTCAAGAGGCAGATATGGTGGTCTGGTATTCCCATCTCTTTAAAAATTTTCCACAGATTTTTGTTATCCACAGAGTCAAAGGCTTTAGCATAGTCAATAAAGCAGAAGTAGATGTTTTGTCTGGAATTTTCTTGCTTTATCTGTGATCCAGTGGATGCTGGCAATTTGATCTCGGGTTCCTCTGCCTTTTCTAAATCCAGTTTGTACATCTGGAAGTTCTAGGTTCACATACTGTTCATTCCTAATTGAAGGTTTTGAGCATTACCTTGTGAGCCTGTGAAATGACTGCAATTGTCTGATAGTTATAACATTCATTGGCATTGCCCTTCTTTGGGATTGGAATGAAAACTGACCTTTTCCAGTCCTGTGGCCACTGCTGAATTTTCCAAATTTTCCTGCATACTGAATGCAGCACTTTCACAGCATCATCTTTTAGGATTTAAAATACCTCAGCTCGAATTGCATCACTTCCACTAGCTTTGTTTGTAGTGATGCTTCCGAAGGCCAGTTTACCTCACATTCTAGCTGAGTGATTACACCATCGTGATTATCTGGGTCGTGAAGATCTTTTTTGTACAGTTCTTCTGTGCATTCTTGCCACCTCTTTTTAATATGTTCTGGTCCTGTTAGTTACATACAATTTCTGTCCTTTATTGTGCAAATCTTTGCATGAAATGTTCCCCTGGTATCTCTAATTTTCTTGAAGATATCTCTAGTCTTTCCCATTTTGTTCATTTCATATATTTCTTTGCATTATTCACTTAGGAAGACTTTCTTATCTCTCCTGGCTGTTCTTTGGAACTCTGCATTCAGATGAGTATATATTTCCTTTTCTGCTTTGCCTTTTGCTTCTCTTCTTTTCTCAGCTATTTGCCAGGCTTCCTCAGATGATCATTTTGCCTTTTTGCATTTCTTTTTTGTTTGGGAAGGTTTTGATCACTGCCTCCTATACAATGTTGCTAACCTCTGTTCCTAGACAGTTAGGCACTCTTGTCTATCAGATCTAACTCCTTGAATCTCTTTGTTACTTATACTGTATAAACATAGGGATTTGATTTTGGTCATAACTGAATGGTCTAGGGATTCTCCCTACTTTCTTCAATTTAAGTATTAATTTTGCAATAAGGAGTTCACGATCTGAGCCACAGCCAGCTCACAGTCTTATTTTTGCCAACTGTATATAACTCCTTCTTCAGCTACAAAGAATATACTCAATCTGATTTTGGTATTGAACATCTGGTGATGTCTATGTGTAGTGTCATCCCTTGTCTTATTGGAAGAGTGTGCTTGCTATGACAAGTGTGTTCTCTTGGCAAAACTCTGTTAGCTTTTTCCCTGCTTCATTTTGTACTCCAGTGTCAAACTTACCTGTTATTACAGGTATCTCTTGACTTCCTACTTTTGCATTCCCATCCCCTATGATGCAAAAGTCATCTTTTTTGTGTGTTAGTTATAGGTGGTCTTATAAGTCTTCATAGAAACATCAACTTCAGCTTCTTCAGCATTAGTGGTTGGGGCCTAGACTTGGAGTATTGTGATATTGAATGCTTTGCCTTGGAAATAAACAGAGATCATTCTGTTGTTTTTGAGATTGTACAAAAGTTTCAGCAATATGTGAACTGTGAACTTCCAGATGTTCAAGCTGGATTTAGAAAAGGCAGAGGAACCCGAGATCAAAATGCCAGCATCCTCTGGATCATTGAAAAAAAACAAGAGAGTTCCAGAAAAACATCTATTTATGATTTATTGACTATGCCAAAGCCTTTGACTGTGTGGATCACAATAAATTGTGGAAAAATTCTGAAAGAGATGGGAATACCAGACCACCTGACCTGCCTCATGAGAAACCTGTGCGCAGGTCAGGAAGCAACAGTTATAACTGGACATGGAACAACAGACTGATGCCAAATAGGAAAAGGAGTATGTCAAGGCTATATATTGTCACCCTGCTTATTTAACTTATATGCAGATTGCATCATGAGAAACTCTGGGCTGCAAGAAGCAAGCTGGAATCAAATAACCGGGAGAAATATCAATAACCTCAGATATGCAGATGATACCACCCTTATGGCAGAAAGTGAAGAAGAAATGAAGAGCCCCTTGATGAAAGTGAAAGAGGAGAGTGAAAAATTTGGCTTAAAGCTCAACATTCAGAAAACTAAGATACTGGAATCCAGTCCCTTCACTTTACGGCAAATAGATGGGGAAACAGTGGAAACAGTGGCTGACTGTATTTTTTCTGGCCTCCAAAATCACTGTAGATGGTGACTGCAACCATGAAATTAAAAGACGCTTCCTTCTTGAAAGGAAAGTTATGACCAAACTAGACAGCATATTGGAGAAGGAAATGGCAACCCACTACAGTGTTCTTGCCTGGAGAATCCCAGGGACGGGGGAGCCTGGTGAGCTGCTGGCTATGGGGTCGCACAGAGTCGGACACGACTGAAATGAATTAGTATTAGTATTACAGAGCATATTGAAAAAACAGAGACATTACGTTGTCAACAAAGGTCCGTCTAGTCAGATCAGATCAGATCTGTCGCTCAGTCATGTCCGACTCTTTGTGACCCCATGAATCGCAGCATGCCACGCCTCCCTGTCCATCACCAACTTCCGGAGTATGCTGAGATTCACGTCCATAGAGTCAGTGATGCTATCCAGCCATCTCATCTTCTGTCGTCCCCTTCTCCTCTTGCCCCAATCCCTCCCAGCATCAGAGTCTTTTCCAAGGAGTCAACTCTTCACATGAGGTGGCCAGAGTACCGGAGTTTCAGCTTTAGCATCATTCCTTCCAAAGAAATCCCAGGGCTGATCTCCTTCAGAATGGACTGGTTGGATCTCCTGGCAGTCCAAGGGACTCTCAAGAGTCTTCTCCAACACCATAGTTCAAAAGCATCAATTCTTCGGCGCTCAGCCTTCTTCACAGTCCAACTCTCATATCCATACATGACCATAGGAAGAACCATAGCCTAGACTAGACGAACCTTTGTTGGCAAAGTAATGTCTCTGCTTTTGAATATGCTATCTAGGTTGGTCATAACTTTCCTTCCAAGGAGTAAGCGTCTTTTAATTTCATGGCTGCAGTCACCATCTGCAGTGATTTTGGAGCCCAGAAAAATAAAGTCTGACACTGTTTCCACTGTTTCCCCATCTATTTCGCATGAAGTGATGGGACCAATGCCATGATTTTCGTTTTCTGAGTTTTGAGCTTTAAGCCAACTTTTTCACTCTCCACTTTCACTTTCATCAAGAGGCTTTTTAGTTTCTCTTCACTTTCTGCCATAAGGATGGTATCATCTGCATATCTGAGGTTATTGATATTTCTCCCAGCAATCTTGATTCCAGCTTGTGTTTCTTCCAGTCCAGCGTTTCTCATGATGTACTCTGCATATAAGTTAAATAAACAGGGTGACAATATACAGCCTTGAGGTACTCCTTTTCCAATTTGGAACCAGTCTGTTGTTTCATGTCCAGTTCTAACTGTTGCTTCCTGACCTGCATACAAATTTCTGAAGAGGCAGATCAGGTGTTCTGGTATTCCCAGCTCTTTAAAATTTTCCACAGTTTATTGTGATCCACACAGTCAAAGGCTTTGGCATAGTCAATAAAGCAGAAATAGATGTTTTTCTGGAACTCTCTTGCTTTTTCCATGACCCAGCAGATGTTGGCAATTTGATCTCGGGTTCCTCTGCCTTTTCTAAATCCAGCTTGAACATCAGGAAGTTCACAGTTCATATTTTGCTGAAGCCTGGCTTGGAGAATTTTGAGCATTACTTTACTAGTGTTTGAGATGAGTGCAATTGTGTGGTAGTTTGAGCATTCTTTGGCATTGCCTTTCTTTGAGATTGGAATGAATTCTGACCTTTTCCAGTCCTGTGGCCACTGCTGAGTTTTTCAAATTTGCTGGCATATTGAATGCAGCACTTTCATAGCATCATCTTTCAGGATTTGGAATAGCTCAACTGGAATTCCATCACCTCCACTAGCTTTGTTCATAGTGATGCTTTCTAAGGCCCACTTGACTTCACATTCCTGGATGTCTGGCTCTAGGTCAGTGATCACATTATAGTGATTAACTGGGTCGTGAAGATCTTTTTTGTACAGTTCTTCTGTGTATTCTTGCCACCTCTTCTTAATATCTTCTGATTTTGTTAGGTCCATACCATTTCTGTCCTTTATCAAGCCCATCTTTGCATGAAATGTTCCTTTGGTATCTCTGATTTTCTTGAAGAGATCTCTAGTCTTTTCCATTCTGTTGTTTTCCTCTATTTCTTTGCATTGATTGCTGAGGAAGGCTTTCTCATCTCTTCTTGCTATTCTTTGGAACTCTGCATTCAGATGTTTGTATCTTTCCTTTTCTCCTTTGCTTTTTGCTTCTCTTCTTTTAACAGCTATTTGTAAGGCCTCCCCAGACAGCCATTTTGCTTTTGCATTTCTTTTCCATGGGGATGGTCTTGATCCCTGTCTCCTGTACAATGTGATGAATCTCATTCCACAGTTCATCAGGCACTCTATCAAATAAGGCCCTTAAATCTATTTCTCACTTCTACTGTATTATCAAAAGGGATTTGATTTAGGTCATACCTGAATGGTCTAGTGGTTTCCCCTACTTTCTTCAATTTAAGTCTGAATTTGGCAATAAGGAGTTCATGGTCTGAGCCACAGTCAGCTCCTGGTCTTGTTTCTGCTGACTGTATAGAGCTTTTCCATCTTTGCTGCAAAGAATATAATCAATCTGATTTCAGTGTTGACCATCTGATGATACCCATGTATAGAGTCTTCTCTTGTGTTGTTGGAAGAGGGTGTTTGTTATGACCAGTGCATTTTCTTGGCAAAACTCTATTAGTCTTTGTCCTGCTTCATTCCATATTCCAAGGCCAAATTTGCCTGTTACTCCAGGTGTTTCTTGACTTCCTACTTTTGCATTCCAGTCCCCTATAATGTAAAGTACATCTTTTTTGGGTGTTAGTTCTAAAATGTCTTGTAGGTCTTCATAGAACCGTTCAACTTCAGCTTCTTCAGTGTTTCTGGTTGGGGCATAGACTTGGATTACTGTGATATTGAATGGTTTGCCTTGGAAATGAACAGAGATCATTCTGTCATTTTTGAGATTGCATCCAAGTACTGCATTTTGGACTCTTTTGTTGACCATGATGGCTACTCCATTTCTTCTGAGGGATTCCTGCCCGCAGTAGTAGATATAATGGTCATCTGATTAAAATTCACCCATTCCAGTCCATTTCAGTTCACTGACTCCTAAATGTCGACATTTGCTCTTGCCATTTCTTGTTTGACCACTTCCAATTTGCCTTGATTCATGGACCTGACATTCCAGGTTCCTATGCAATATTGCTCTTTACAGCATGGGACCTTGCTTCTATCACCAGTCACATCCACAGCTGGGTATTGTTTTTGCTTTGGCTCCATCCCTTCATTCTTTGTGGAGTTATTTCTCCACTGATCTCCAGTAGCATATTGGGCACCTACTGACCTGGGGAGTTTCTCTTTCAGTATCCTATCATTTTGCCTTTTCATACTGTTCATGGGGTTCTCAAGGCAAGAATACTGAAGTGGTTTGCCATTCCCTTCTCCAGTGGACCACATTCTGTCAGATCTCTCCATCATGACCCGCCCATCTTGGGTTGCTGCCCCTTGGGCATGGCTTAGTTTCTTTGAGCTAGACAAGGCTGTGGTCCTAGTGTGATTAGACTGACTAGTTTTCTGTGAGTATGGTTTCAGTATGTCTGCCCTCTGATGCTCTCTTGCAACACCTACCGTCTTACTTGGGTTTCTCTTACCTTGGGCGTGGGGTATCTCTTCATGGCTGCTCCAGCAAAGCGCTGCCATTGCTCCTTACCTTGGATGAGGGGTTTCTCCTCACTGCCGCCCTTCCTGACCTTCAACGTGGGATAGCTCCTCTAGGCCTTCCTGCACCCATGCAGCCATGGCTCCTTGGACGTGGGATTGGTCTTCCCGGCCACTGCCCCTGGCCTCGGGCTTAGGGGTGTGGGGTAGCTCCTCCCGCCCGCCGCCCCTGACCTCGGACGCGGGGCAACTCCTCTCCTCACTTCCCCTGACCTCGGACTTTGGGTATCTCCTCTCAGCCGCCCCTCCTGCCCTGGATGCAGGGTAGCTCCTCTCGGTCGTTCCTGCGCCGTCGCAGTCTGGCACTCTTGGCCACTGCCCCTGACCTCGGACATGGGGTAACTCCTCTTGGCCGCCGCCCTTCTGCTCTGACCTTGGACGTGGGGTAGCTCTTCTCAGCCGTGCTTAGAGCGCCGGTCACAGCCGCCTGCGCTTAGCATGCCAGTCGCAGCCGCCTGCGCTTAGCGTGCTGGTCAGAGAGATTTTTCCAGTGGTCATGTATGGATGTGAGAGTTGGATTGTGAAAAAAGCTGAGCGCGGAAGAATTGAAGCTTTTGAACTGTTGTGTTGGAGAAGACTCTTGAGAGTCCCTTGGACTGCAAGGAGATCCATCCAGTCAATCCTAAAGGAAATCAGTCCTGAATATTCATTGGAAGGACTGATGCTGAATCTGAAACTCCAATACTTTGGCCACCGGATGCAAAGAGCTAACTCATTTGAAAAGACCTTGATGCTGGGAAAAATTTAGGGCAGGAGGAGAAGGGGACGACAGAGGATAAGATGGTTGGATGGCATCACTGACTCGATGGACATAAGTTTGAGCAAACCCCAGGAGTTGGTGATGGTCAGGAAGCCTGGCATGCTGCAGTTCATGGGGTTGCAAACAATTGGACACAACTGAGTGACTGACCTGAACTGAACTGAACTGCATTTCAGGGTTCTGTTGACTATGAGGGCTACTCCATTTCTTCTAAGTTGTTCTGCAGCCTGCCTTGCCATTGTAGGACCTGGAACTGAGGAGCTGGATGTGGAGCCTGGACTCCTCACTCCTTTGGAAAAACCCTTCAATCTGCAGGTTTTCTCTTAGCTATCTATTCAGAGTAGAAGGACAAGCACTCATCTTCTCCTGCAAGAATTCCAAAATTGCAACTATATGCTGAAAAGCCATCGACAGGAGAATGTTGGAACCTACCAAAAAAAAGATATGAATGGCCAAGGGCAAAGGAGAAGCTGCAACAGACAGCAGGAGAGGCACAATTACTTTAAAAATCAAACCTCATACCTGCCAGAGACTCTTAGAAGGAACAAACAAACCTTTTGTGTACCAGGATTGAGGGAAAGGAGCAGTGATCCCCATGAGAGACTGAACCAGACCTTCCTTTGCCTGTTTGAGGCTCTCCTGTCTGTTTGTGTCAGCAGTACCCTGCCATGGGGACAGGGTCTCTGGCAGCAGCAGTCCTGGGAGGTGCAGCATGTGGCATAATTCCTCTTTAAGTAGGTCACCATTAGCCCCATCATAGAGCCACTGGTCAGACAACTCACAAACAGGAGAACAATTATACCAAAGAAGTTCTTACACTGCTGCAAAAGTTCTAAGCCTCACAACAGACTTCCCAACCTGAGGATCTGGCAAAGGGACTATCCCCAGGGAATCTGACTTTGAAGGTCTGCAGGATCTGATTACAGAACTTCCACAGGACTGGGGAAACAGATTCTTGGAGGGCACAAACAAAACCTTGTGCACACCAGGACCCAGGAGAACAGAGCAGTGACTCTACAGGAGACTGAGCCAGACTTTCCTGTGTGTGTTTGGGAGTCTCTGGAGGAGATGTAGGTTAAAAATGGCCTGCCACAGGCCACTGTCTAGTACAGTCCTGGGAGGCACAGTGTGCTGGCATAAGTCATTTTGAAAGAGGTCGCCTTTACTGCCATTAACCCTGCTGCAGTTTGGCCTTAGGCCAAACTTCAGGGAAGGAACACAGCACCCCCATCAACAGAAAATTGGATTAAAGATTTACTGAGCATAGACTTGCCCGCCAGAACAAGACCCAGAACAAGTTCCTCCCATCAGTCAGTTTACACAGGCAAACTACCCTCATCCATCAGGAGCAGATGAGAATGAAAACCACAATCACAGTAAACTAACCAAATTGATCACATAGATTAGAACCTTGCCTAACTCAATGAAACTATGAGTCATACAGTGTAGGGCAACCCAAGATGGATGGGTCATGGTGGAGAGTTCTGACAAAACATGGTCCATTGGAGAAGGAAATGGCAAACCACTTCAGCATTCTTGCCTTGAGAACCTCATGAGCAGTATGAAAAGGGAAAAAGATAGGACACTGAATGATGAACCCCCCAGGTTGGGACGTGTCCAGTATGCTACTGAAAAAGACCAGAGAAATAACTCCAAAAGGAATAAAGAGGCTAAGCCAAAGCAGAAACAATGTCCAGATGTGGATATGTGTGGTGATGAATGTAAAGCCTGATATCGTAAAGAACAATATTGCATAGGAACCTGGAATATTTGGTCCATGAATCAAGGTAAATTGGAAGTGGTCAAACAGGAGATGGCAAGAGTGATACTAGTATTTAGGAATCAGTGAACTAAAATGGACAGGAATGGACAAATTTAATTCAGATGACCATTATATATACAAAAGTGATTACCTCTAAGCAATTTAAGCATTTTTAATAATTTTAAAGTAGCACTGCATCAGTTTCTCTTAAAGCAAAAAAGTGTCAAGAAACCAAGAAAGATCATTGAAACTGTCACTTGAGTTCACATCACAATTAGTTTTCATTTGTTTGTCAGACTGGAAAAAAAAAAAAAAACTAATAAACTTGCACGAAAGGAAGAACAATGAATTTGTTATTATCTACCTGTTTACATGCTTGTTATTTTATAAATTAATTTTATTGGAATATAGATGCTTTACAAGTCTATGTTCATTTCTACTATAGAGCAAAATGAATCAGCCATACATATACATATATCCCCTCCCTTTTGGACTCCCTTCCCATTCAAGTCACCATAGCACATTAAGTAAAGTTTCCTTGAAAACTCAGCAGTGGCCACACAACTGGAAAAGTTCAGTTTTCCTTCCAGTCCCAGAGAAGGGCAATGCTACAGATGTTCAGCTATAGTACAATTGCTTTCATTTCACATGCTAGCAAAGAAATGCTCAAAATCCTTCAAACTAGACTACAATAGTACATGAACCAAGAACTTCCAGATGCACAAGCTGTATTTACAAAAGGCAGAGGAACCAGATCAAATTGCCAACATCTGTTGGTTCATAGAGAAAAAACAAGGGAATTCCAGAAAAAAAAAAAAAAATCTGCTTCTGCTTCATTTACTATGCCAAAGCCTTTGACTGTCTGGATCACAGAAAAGTATGGAAAATTCTTAAAGACATGGGAATAACAGACCACATTACCTATCTCCTGAGAAACCTGTATGCAAGTCAAGAGACAACGGTTAAAACCTTACTTAAAATAACTTACTGGTTCAAAATTGAGAAAGGAGTGTATCAAGGCTGTATATTGTCACCTGTTTATTTAATTTATACGTAGAGTACATCACAGGAAGGGCCAGGCTGGATGACTCATAAGCTAGAATCAAGTGCACTGGAAGAAATATCAACAACCTCAGATATACACATTACACCACTCTAATGCCAGAGAGTGAGGATGAACTAAAGAGCTTCTTGATGAGGGTGAAAGAGGAAAGTGAAAAAGCTGGTTTAAAACTCAACATTCAAAAAACTAAGATCATAACATCCTGTCCCATCACTTCCTGGCAAATAGATTGGGAAAAAGTGGGAAAAATGACAGATTTTATTTTGGGGGGATCCAAAACCACTGCAGATGGTGATGAAATCAAAAGATGCTTGCCCCTTGGAAGGAAACCTATGACAAACCTAGATAGCATATTATAAAGCAGACACATCACTTTGCCAATAAAGGTCCGTAGAGTCAAAGCCATGGTTTTTCCATAGTCATGTACAGATGTGAGAGTTGTACCATAAAGAAGGGTGTTCTTGTTGATGTTGTTGTTTAGTCACTAACTCATGTTCAGCTCTTTTGTGACCCCATGGATTATATCCCACCTGGCTCCTCTGTCCATGGGATTTTCCAGGTAAGAGTACTGAAGTGGGTTACCATTTCCTTCTCTAGAGGATCTTTCCTACCCAGGGATAGAATCTGAGTCTTCTGCATTAGCAGGCAGATTCTTTACTGGGGAGCTACCAGGGAAGCCCTGGGATAAAACAGAGAGGGCTGCAAACAGCACTGAATGGCTTGATAAGGTCAATTAACAAATTCAGTATAGGCAACTCAATTTAAAATTTGGAAAAAATTTTAAATAACCAGAAAGTTTTAATATTTCCCAAATATTTCAGTTTCTTATGATAAGGTCTAAGCTATCATTATAGTTTGGAATGACTGATACACTCTGGAAGTTTAAGAATATTGAAGATAAGAAGCTAAGGAACTAAGAGCTAAGATTTCACATGATATTGAATGTGGATATCTACCTCTTGAGAAATCTACATTCAGGTCAGGAAGCAACAGTTAGAACTGGACATGGAACAATAGACTGGTTCCAAATGGGGAAAGGAGTATGTTAGGGCTGTATATGGTCACCCTGCTTATTTAACTTCTATGCAGAGTACATCATGAGAAACGCTGGGCTGGAGGAAGCACAAGCTGGAATCAAGATTGCCGGGAGAAATATCAATAACCTCAGATATGCAGATGACACCACCCTTGTGGCAGAAAGTGAAGAGGAACTAAAAAGCCTCTTGATGAAAGTGAAAGAGGAGAGTGAGAAAGTTGGCTTAAAGCTCAACATTCAGAAAACGAAGATCATGGCATCCAGTCCCATCACTTCATGGGAAATAAATAGGGAAACAGTGTCAGACTTTATTTTTTGGGGCTCCAAAATCACTGCAGATGGTGACTTCAGCCATGAAATTAAAAGATGCTTGCTCCTTGGAAGGAAAGTTATTACCAACCTAGATAGCATATTTAAAAGCAGAGACATTACTTTGCCAACAAAGGTCTGTCTAGTCAAGGCTATGGTTTTTCCAGTGGTCATGTATGGATGTGAGAATCAGACTGTGAAGAAAGCTGAGCGACAAAGAATTGATGTTTCTGAATTGTGGTGTTGGAGAAGACTCTTGAGAGTCCCTTGGACTGCAAGGAGATCCAACCTAAAGGAGATCAGTCCTGGCTGTTCATTGGAAGGACTGATGCTGAATCTGAAACTCCAATACTTTGGCTACCTGATGCAAAGAACTGACTCATTGGAAAAGACCTTAGTGCTAATGGATTGGGGGCAGGAGGAGAAGGGGACAGAGGATGAGATGGTTGGATGGCATCACTGACTCGATGGACATGAGTTTGGGTGAACTCCGGGAGTTGGTGATGCACAGGGCGTTCTGTGATTCTTGGGGTCGCCAAGAGTCAGACATGACTGAGCGACTGAACTGAACTGAACTGAAAATCAGAATCGCTCATTTATTTTCAGATCCCCATTCAATTACTAACAAAAAATTTAGAATTAAAGTTAATTTAGAATTAATTTTACATAATTTTATTGTCCACAGACATAATTTTATTTACAGATATCTTATACAAACCTTTTCATCTGATAATCTGTCTTTACCTTTCTTGTCATATAGTATCTTTGTATTCTTAGTGAAACCTCAGGACAGCCCTAAGTAACAAAATAAGTAGTTGACTGCCACAATATATTTAAAAGTCCAAGGAAATAATAAAAAGGAACACTTACATTACAGAAGGTGATACTAGACATAGCCAATAACACCAGTTATTAGTTCTTCTTAAGGCCTATTTCCAATACTTAGCATTTTGATACATATACAAAGAGAGCCTGCCATTTGACATGAATCCTGGGATGTCATGTCATCTTTCTTTTTATGTGAGTAAATTGGTCATTTAAACCAGAGAATTCACCCTTTTCTTACTGCAAAGTATTATGGAGGAAAGTTAATTTTTCCTTGGATTGCAAATGTATTTTTTAAGTTTTAGCAGTTTTGGCTCTCAATTGTTCCTGCTGTTTACTTGGGATCCCAATCAATGCTACATAGACAAAAACTGATTTCAGAATCCTCCAACTGCCCAATCTCCTAACCCGAACTAGATTTATTTACCTCTACACAGTCCAGTAGAAAATGTTGGAACAACTTACTATATGTTTGCTGCTAAGTCGCTTCAGTCGTGTCCAACTCTGTGCGACCCCACAGACGGCAGCCCACCAGGCTCCCCCGTCCCTGGGATTCTCCAGGCAAGAACACTGGAGTGGGTTGCATTTCCTCCTCCAATGCATGAAAGTGTAAACTGAAAGTGAAGTCACTCAGTCGTGTTTGACTCTTAGCGACCCAATGGACTGCAGCCTACCAGGCTCCTCGGTCCATGGCAGGAGAAGCATTTTCATTTCCTCCGCCCATTTTCTAGGCAAGACTACTGGAGTGGGTTGCCATTGCCTTCTCCACTATATGTTTAATAGTACAGTATTTACTAGATCTTATATGATCTTTCTTCCCAGATGTCACTAGTGGTAAAGAACCTGCTTGCCAATGCAGGGGACACAAGGGACACAGTTTCAGTCTCTGGGTAGGGAAGATCCTCTGGAGAAGGGAATGGCAGCCCACCCTAATATTCTTGCCTAGAAAATCCCACAGACAGAAGAGTCTGGGGTCACAGAGAGTTGGATATGACTCAGCACATATGATCTTGAGTAGTAGAATTCTACTGAACTGAACTGAACTGATGAGAAGATCCAATCTTTGATGAAATAAGTAAGTAGTACAGTCTTGATAACATGCAACAGGTTTCTGGGTTTTAGAAGCAAATAAATGTCTCAGAGTTATGAGAGGGATTGTCTGGAAAATCTTTCTCTATAAAGACTCAGCCTTCAAAATAAGATAAAAAGGGAATATTCAGTGAGAGTACATAAAATACTTTAATCCTACGTAATGGGAATTGTATATAGTAAACAGATTTAGGGAGTAAAGAGGTAAACCTTTTCTTAGAGAAAAGAAAGCTGAGAGCAATGTGGGAGGGAAATATAGGAGGGAATAAACACTAGCAGGAATTTGTCTACTTGATAGTGATATAGTATTAAGTCCCTGAAGAAATTTAGATCCAGGGTCCTGATCTTAATGAACTATACTCCACCACCTGAAAAACTTGAATCCAAGTTCACATCTGCCATTTGTTTTCTTTTCTTTTTTTTTTTTTTTTAATGTATAAAGAGGTTTTTTTTTTTTTTTTTCCTGTTTTTTTTTTTTGTTTTTTTTTTACTTTACAATATTGTATTGGTACCATACATCAACATGCATCCACCATGGGTGTAAAGGCACATTCTATTTTTTTTTTTTTTTTCAGTTTTCTCCTGTGTCTCCTGCATGGCAGGTGGACTCTTTACCTGATATGCAGGTGGACTCTTTACCTGATGAGCCATTGGGGAAGCCCTTATTATTGCATGAAATCAGTAATGATCTATGAGTTATTTGTGGGGGACTAAATAACAAAGCATGTAAGTAGCAGTTAGCAACAGACTCAAAACAATGGGACAATATACAAAATAATTTTAGTTAATTATCTAGCAGATTCCTACCAACATTATGGTCTATATAATTCAACATTACTATAAATTGTATAAAGGATATCTCATCTATCTTGAAAATGGTCATACTGAAAATGGTCTACTGAAAATGGTCATAAAGTAAGGGAAAGAATATTACATTCTCAAATATCTAGAATTTGCTATATATAAATAATTGTGTTGATACTATTGTACTTAAATCAAATATGAATATTTTTAGTAACTAATTATGATGAGGGAATACAAAGATTTGGAAAATTATAAGAGAAAGTAGCATAGAATACAATTTGTGTATGAAAATGGTGAATTAATAAAGATAAATGAAAAGGTGACAGTTCTGAACATGAGATAATTTTTAAGAAAAAATAAACACACAATCAAATAAGCCTCTAAAAAACTCAGAATTTGAGTCAAATTACTCGTTACATGACATTCTGAATTTTAAACATATATTTGAAGACAGAGATTTTAATAAAACTCTCCTAAAGCTCATGTTCTGGAGGAGGAGCTTATCTAGGTTAAGGTATTATATTAAATTTGATGACACAAACTGCCGTTAATAGAAAATAAATCAAAGAAACTATGGTGTAAAGTAAATCTAACATCCTGTGGAGCACAAAATTAACTGAGTGTGTTATTGAACCTGTAGTTTTAATGCAAATATTAATCATTTGAATGTGTGAAAATCACTGCCGCTCTCAGAGAGAAAGTCATCAATATAACTTACACCTATTAGAGAACTGTCCCATCACACGTCCAAGAACATAAATGAAAAATTTATCTCATATTATTGCATATTTCAAATCACAGTACCTGATTTAGTATTTTAATTTGAATTGCATCTAACTCATTTGTTTTTAACAGAAATGTGGCTTTGTTTTCTATTTTTACTTTCTTTCACTATTTAGACCCTGGATTCCAAACCAAAGTAAAACTGAAGAAAATGAAGCTTTACAAAATGATTTTATAAAATTTTTGTTTGAAGATCATTTCAAACCTAAAGAAAATAGGCAAGTTTATCCCTGAATTTATACTCCTCATCAGATTATCCAACTGTTAAACTGTGATGTGTTCTTAATCATTCTCTCTTTCTTTATATAAGTGTGTGTGTAATAAAAAGTCGTACACTTTGGAACTATGTAAACGTTCTTCTCCCCATTAATCTTTAACTTATAGTTTGAACATCCATAGATAATTCATATGTAAGTACATTATCATTACCCATGTTTCAAAAAAGTTGTTTTTAACATAATTTTTTCTTAGTACTTTAATAATGAATATTCTACTGTAGTGGAGAGCTGTTTTTTTCACTGGTAAGTATATAAGTTGCTGCTTAGTCAATCAGTCATGTTCAAGTTTGTATGTTTATGTCTATCTTTCATTCATTTGCTATTTATTCGTCCTCATTTATTAGCTGGATGGACTCATGGGTTTATTTTTTAATCAGAGGGTTATAATCCTAGACTACTAATATCTCTTCTGAAGTTCAGTATGCCAGAGATTTTAATAAGTGAAGGCCCTTAAATCTAGTTCAGGTGTCATTTTGACAATACCCCATAATTTTTTGGCAATTACCTTAATTTTTGGCACAACAGGATGTGGAATTTGTGCTGGTACTTTCTCTGCCTGAGAGCTAAACTCAGCCATCTTTCAAAGGTACATTGGATATTTTTATTAAGGGATAGTATTTAGAAACCAAAAGCATGTCAAGGTTTGTTTATTGCTGTTGATACTACTGAAAGTCATTGTTTCTAGGTCTGTTCAGCAAACAGAGTTATGACATAAACATGCACAAATGTGTGTATGTGTGTGTATATATATATATGCATCTATTATAAACACACACATATTTACATACATGCATATTTACACACATGTTTACATGCATATTTACATACACACATGTTTACATGTGGGTATTGAAATCATGGATTTATTTTGAAATTTACATCTTTGAGACAGCACCTCAGCTTCTTTTGAGTCTTCCCATGTTCCATATTTGTGTCACTTGTTTCTCAAATTGAGAAAATTATCCCCTAACATCCTGCAATCTGTTGAAAGCTTTTTCAGTAATTGTAAGCTAATGTTAGCGTGAAATATAATCCTACTGTGGAGAAGTACTCTTGCCTGGAAAATCCCATGGACAGAGGAGCCTGGTGGGCTGCAGTCCATGGGGTCGCTAGGAGTCGGACACGACTGAGCGACTTCACTTTCACTTTTCACTTTCATGCATTGGAGAAGGAAATGGCAGCCCACTCCAGTGTTCTTGCCTGGAGAATCCCAGGGAAGGGGGAGCCTGGTGGGCTGCCGTCTGTGGGGTCGCACAGAGTCGGACACGACTGAAGAGACTTAGCAGCAGCATAATCCTACTGAGTAAAGTTTATTTTTATAATTCTTTATATCTTTAGATTAAAGGCATATGCTTTTTTTCAAATTAATAATTTCTTGGATTTTTTGTGTTCTATCAGTGAAACTTCTTTTCCTTTCTTTTTTAAAACAACTGCGTATTAGAACATTCATGGATATGTCTTCAGTTCAGTTCAGTCACTCAGTCATGTCCGACTCTTTGTGACCCCATGAATTGCAGCACGCCTGGTCTCCCTGTCCACCACCAACTCCTGGAGTTTACCCAAACTCATGTCCATAGAGTCGGTGATGCCATCCAGCCATCTCATCCTCTGTCTTCTACTTCTCCTACTCCTCCTGCCCCCAATCCCTCCCAGCATCAGGGTATTTTTCCAATGAGTCAACTCTTCGCATGAGGTGGCCAAAGTACTGGAGTTTCAGCTTTAACCTCAGTCCTTCCAATAAACACCCAGGACTGATCTCCTTTAGGATGGATTGGTTGGACCTCCTTGTAGTCCAAGAGACTCTCAAGAGTCTCAACACCACGGATATGCCTTGTTGTTTTTGGCCATGTTACATGGCAAGTGGGATCTTAGTTCCCTGAGCAGGAATGGAACCTGAGCCCCTGCATTGGAAAGGTTGAGTCTTAACCACTTGACAGCAGGGTGGTGAGTGTGTGCTCAGTTGAACACCTGAAAGGCTGTTATCAATATTTTTTGGGCTTGATAATGATGGGCCTGAGAGCTTTACTAGATGTTTTGTATAGGCCAATGATGGCTGTTTTACCAGATGTTATGAAATTTTTACAAAGTCAATGAAGGTATGATCTGAACCAATTTCACAGTAGTAGTGGTCTGCAGTTTGCCAATTCTTATCAGTTTACCAATTCTTATCATATAGTGCTTACAATCATTCAGTAGACCTTATTTTTTTTTTTAACATAGTTCTACTATTTCCTTAAGGAATGTTGCAAAATTGGGTAAAAAGAAAGTGCTGGAATATTATATATTTCAACATATAATTTAAAAAATGAGGTGACTCACCTACTGAAATGATTGGCACCTAGAGAGAGGAACTGGTGTACTTCACCTGTCTCCATTTTCTCTACTGATATGTTTTGATCAGAGTTCAGAATAGTTCATAGGACATTTCTAAAAACATCATATACAATTTTGGTTATGATATATTTTCATGGCCTGGATGAATCTAGGTATGCTTCTTCAATCTGATAATTTATATATATTCCTAGGTCTATTATCTTTTAAAATCATTACTCTCCCATCCCATCAATTCATTCCTTTTAGAACTATTGTTTGATGTGTTAGATCTTCTCATTCTTTCCCACATCTTAACCTCCTTTTGGCTGATTCTTAAAGATATGACATTAACATCATTAGTTCTTTCCTCCAGAGGGTCTATTCTATTATTTAATCTAATCATTGAGTTGTTATTCATTATTTGTAATTCATTTATACAACCTTGCTTCCTTTCCAATTTGCTTCTCCTTTTTCCTATTCTTCTTATTTTCTTTTAATTTCTCTCATAAATCTCATCACACATTAGTGAAAATATACTTTTGGATTATTGTATATTTCTAGTTCTTGTGGCTTTTAATTACCTCTTAAGAACAACTGGCTAACTGTCTCCATTACTTGTATTTTTTAATGAAGATTTTATTTTGCTGAGAACATTCTGTTTAAAGATAATTGTTACTATTCAAATTTTTTATCATTCATTGTATTATTTTTAGTTATTAATATAATGATTAGTTATGGAGACAGTGAGTTTTATAGATAATAAATACAACTTCTTAGCTGTATCATTATTCTGAGAGAGTAATGTTGGCTTATTAATTCATTTTATACAATGATTTTCTACTTAATTGTAACTAATTCTTCAAGATCTAAATCAATTTCTATGTCTCTTATAAAGTTTTTACTCTATTCTTGTCATGATCTTCTTTCTCATTCACTAGACTGTGCCAGAAACTATTGGGGTTGCAAGCATCCTTATTTTTATTTAAAACGAAATGCAGGTTTTATTTTCTCAATAGCTCAAAAGTCCCAAATTAACTGTCATCTGTCTGCCCCTTTTGATTTAGAATTAGATAACCATAGATTAATCTCATCTCATGCACTGGTAGATGGGTGTGTGAAGCCAAACACTACTGACCTAGTAATCACACCAAAGTCACAAGTCTAGGATAGCAGTAGAGAATTACAAAGGGAATTAGAATTTGGAATGTCTAGGAAGCCACCAACAAATGTCCACTAGAACCCTCCAGAGAGCAGTAATCAAAAGGGAGTTTTCCCACTAAAGGCACTTTCCTTAGATGCTCTCGCTTATAAAAGTGTTACTCACATCAGACGTTAAATAGGCTACTATCCAATTCACTTACTTATGTTTTTTCCAGCTAGTTTCTAATGAGTCTGAGGACAGAATTGTACTCTAGATATTCAAAAAAGCATCATCTTTTCTGTATACTGCTGAACATAATATATTCATTTTTCTACTTTATATAGAATATGATTAAATGGGAATTTTGTCACTTTTATAATCAGAATAGTCAGAAATTACTTTGCTCCAATTTTCTGTATATATTTAGTTATATATATGTGTATCTGTATATTCTGTATATGTTTAGTTACCTATCAGCTAAAAAATAAATTATGAGAAATTCAGACAATGGTTTAATACAAAATATTAATAACTATGTCCACTTAGGTGCAAAATGACAGTAATTAGATGATAAAATGGGCTTCCCAGGTGGTACCAGTGGTAAAGTACCCAGTTGCCAATGCAGTTGACATAGGAGACATGGGTTCGATCCTTGGGTCAGAAAGATCCCCTGGTGGAAGGCATGGCATCTCACTCCAGTATTCTTGCCTGGAGAATCCCATGGCCAGAGGAGTCTGGTGGGTTACAGTCCATGGGGTCACAAAGAGTTGGAAACAACTGAGAGACTAAACACACAATGATAATCATGCCAATTAAAAAAAATTACCATCATACTGTATATACTGGCCTGATAACCACCTTAGGTTTTTTGTGTGTGAACTGCCTATAGTGACTAAAGAGATCATACAGAGATTAATACATGGAATAATTCCTCAGACCAACAAGCAGGATTATCTGATACAAAAGATAAAATGATATCCGCTATATTAATACATTTACTTAAGCTACAAAAACAGTGCTTTCTCAAGTTAAACATTGCCTTTGATAATTTTTCAACTATTACTGTTTTGCTCCCAGGTTACTTACATTCAAAAGTAAGTAAGTACTTTTGCTTTCTTTAAAAGTAAGGAGAAAGCACATGGAAGGAAAATTGCAGCACAAGAGGCCAGAGAAGCAGAGCAGTGGGATAAGAAAAGAAGGTAAAGGAGTATAGGGTGAATGAAGAAAGACCTTTCCCATTAAGTGTGGGAAATTGTGGTTTAGAAGCACTAGAAAAGATGAATTTCTAGAAAAAAGGAATTTCTTCAATGAATACTGTAGAAAAATGTAATAAGGTGCCCATCTCCAAGGGCTAAATGTTCCTATGTATCTTCATATACAGGTCTGTGCTCCCTACATTTCTGGGATTAGCAATTGAATACAACTGCCACTGTTAGTCATTTTTTAATGCTAATGTGTTTATCTCCTTTACTTCCCTAAATGTGGCTGCAAGGTTTTGGAATGTTAGATGAGAAATTCTAATAATGGCAGAATTTTCATTTGCTAAGTGAATATATTGCTTAAGAGGAACAGAGAAGATTGAAATGGGTATCTAAGTTATTTACTAAAGAGTGTGTTTTATTATTGACTTCTGTTTAATTCTTTTTTCAATTATGTTCATGGCAATGAAAATGAAAATATACCATAAGGTCTAAAAGACAGATGCTTAAAAAAAAAAGATCAAACATAAATCAAATGGCATATACAAACATGATAACCAAATATCTTCTGGAAAAAAAAAATCTTCCCAGTCATTGATTAATTTGAAAACTTCCATTATGAGACTATCCTTATTTGCATTACAAAGAAAACTAAACTAACAAAAAAATTCAAAATTTATTTTAGAGAGTCTGGAATACCCAGCTAATTTAGGCAAAGAAAGCTGCCTGAAAAGAAATCTAATCTTAGCAAGCTTTTATCTCTTTTAGAATGGCTAAAAATAGAAATTACGTAGGAGTCTAGGGAGCTTGCCCATCATTTTGACATTTATTCTTTTTTTAGACTCTCACATTGTTCTTTACTGAACCTAAATGTTGCTGATTATTTGTGCAAGATTTTTTCTTTGGAAACTTTCTGAGACTTTAATTTATTACTTGACTTTCAAAATTCATCATTGTTCTAAAAAGAACATGGTAATTTCACTAAACTCTGGCAGAGTAACCTACTTAGGACTTGAACTAAAAGATACAGGCAAATGGGCTCCTTGTTAATTCTTTTGTCCATGGACATTTGTTTCCACATTTTGGCTATTGTGAATTGTGCTGCAATGATCATGGGAGTTCACTTAGTGAAGAAATAGGGTATATGCATACAATGGAAAGTATTCAGCCTTTAAAAAAAAAAAGAGGAAATTCTTCAATATGTGACAGTATAGATGAACCTTGAGAACATCATACAAGATGAAATAAGCCAGTCAAAGAAATACAAATACTGTATGATTCCACATATATGAGGCATCTAAAATAGTTAAATTCATAGGATCAAAGGGTAGAATGGGAGTTGCCAAAGTCTGGAGAAATACCAGATACATACATATACACACATGCAAATATATATTTTAGTGTCTTAACACTGAAAAAAATTGAACAGCAAGTAAATAATGATAATGATAATTTTGATTATAACCCAAAGGATAAAATAAATATCAATGAGTTTATATTAATGTAAGTAAACAGAAAACTTCTGTTTACAGAAAAATGCAATTAATAAAAGTGGATGGAATGAGGAAAATATAAATAACCATTAGAACAGCAGAACAATAATTTCTGTTGGCCAAACATATGAAATCTAAAATTGTCAGTTTTATATATATCTTTATAGCTTCTATATGTCTTCACCAAAATATTTGTTGAATACAAAAGAGGAAAATGGTGATTTTGTATTGAAGAACTGGGTAGACACCACATTAAGCACAGTATCAGGGTTAGTACCAGTGGTGATGAGACATATCAATATCAAAGATATGAATATCAGTGTCCCCTAATACATGTCCTAAGAAGGGCACAATAACTGTGAAGTATTTCCCTCAAACAAATCCATAGCCTCTATTACAGTAAATATAAAATAAACTCAAACTGAGTGGCATTTTACAGGGTACCTGGTGATACTCAAAACTATCAAGGTCATGAAAACTAAGGACAGACTAAAGAACCATTTACTGGAGGATAAATATCTTTACCAATGAATACAATATATGATCCAAGACGGGGTCCAGATTGAGAGAAAATGTATTGGCTTGAACACTGGTGAAATCAAAGTATGATCATTAGTCTTAGTTTTGAGAGTTTTACCACAATTAAGGGAAATATTAATATCAGACAATACAAAAGGAATGAACTCAATCCATGTCTATTTCTATCTATCTTATCTATTATTTATCTCTATATAAAACATCAATAATGAAAATTGATTTAGATCCTAGTAAAAACGGACAACTATTTTTCCAAATGGGAACTCAAATAGGAAATATATAATTTACAATGCTGCTATATACATTTGCATTCCTGGAAATGGTATTGATTGGAATTTATTTTTTCATTTTCATATCTTTCTTTCTACTGTGTATGCTTAGTCGCTCAGTTATGTTTGATTGTTTGCAACCCCATGGAATATAGCCAACCAGGCTCCTCTGTCTTCCAACCCCATGGAATATAGCCGACCAGGCTCCTCTGTCTTCCATTATTCATTTTCAGTAAAATAGTGACAAAAATACTTTCTTCTACTCCTAGTTCCTATTTTCCCAGGTTCAGCTATCTTTTTTCTAAAACCATATTTTTGTTTAGAAAGTCTGTAGATGTTGTCCCTTTTTTACTTTAGAGCTCTTCTTTCTAATTTCTCTGAATGACTATGGGCCTTTTCCCTAGAGCAGATTAATCATAATAATTTACTATATTGTTTCTATAGGGATAGTATCCACACATATATTCTAAAAGGTGCTGAAATTTTCTTACTAGTTCAAATTAAACAATGTATTGTTTTGTTTTGCTTTGAAGCGTTCCCTGACTTGATCCGTCCTTCTTTCTGTTGCTCTCCCTAGTGTCTGTGTCTGTTGTTTATTCCCATTAATTATGGATTATATACACTTTTTCCCTGAGTAAAAATACTGTATTCCTATTGTGGTAATACAACGTCTATTGTAGAGTACCATGAACACTGATGTGTAATACTATATATTATACTGTTGGAATTAGTGACCCAGAGTACTTGCAAGCTGCTTATGCATGCTATAAATTATTTATAATACTACACACTGTAAAGAATGGAGCATGTACTAGCCAGTTAATATATTAATTTGGCTTGAGCACTTAAGTGTTTCATAGACATGAAATATCAATATTTATTTTCAAAGGCACAGTAGATAGAGAGGTTTCCATTTTGTATCTAAGAGAAGAGTCTGGGCATAGTCCATGAAGAAGCCATTCTGTAAAATTCACACCCACAGATGTACTATCTATATGCTTTCACACTGATATTCCTTGTGACCTTCTCACTGCCAAGATTTCAAGAGACTATATTCTTTCACAATTTTCAGAAATTGTATTAATTAGACTTTTCCATAATCTTTATTTATGGGAACTGTACTGAATGATTAATATGATTAGTGTATTTAGAATAATAATGGTAAGTGAAAAGTATCCTTAGAAAACTATTGCTTTCTTTTAGAAGGGAAGAGTATATATCATATAATCTGAAAGGTATTTTTTGTTTGTTTCTGTAGGTTTCTTAACAGATTCATTGAGGTTACAATTGATATTTTAAAAATTTCACATACTAAGGTATACAATTTGGTGATTTGGGATATATATATATATATATATATATAGAGAGAGAGAGAGAGAGAGAGAGAAAGAGAGAGAGAGAGAGAGAGAGAGAGAGAGAGATTCGTGATGCCAACACCACAAACTAGGTAATAAACATATCCAGCACCTCTGAGAGGCTTCCCAGGTGAGACTAGTGGTAAACAGTGTCAATGCAGGAGATGTAGGAGATGTGGCTTTGATCTCTGGGTCAGTAAGATTCCCTGGAGAAGGGTATGGGAACCCACTCCAGTATTCTTGCCTGGAGAATCCCATGGACAGAGGAGCCTGGTGGGCTATAGTCCACGGGGTCACAAAGAGTCAGACACGACTGAAGAGACTTAGCATGCATGCATCACCTCTGAAAATTTTCTCATGTCCCTTTGATATTTCTGTTTATTTTTTGCTTATTTGCTGCTTTTGGTTTTGTTTTGTTGTCAGAACACTTACCATGAGATCTACCTTTAAATTTTATTTTTAAGATACAACTTTAAAAACAAGAGCTGTGTATATTTAAGTTTTACAAATAATGTTATTCATATACTTAATTGAACAATTACTATATTCAAGTTAATTAACACATCTTCCCATATACATTTTTAGGTTTTTAAGTGCACAAAATCATATATATATATAAAGAGAAAGAGCGGGGGAGGGGGGGGGAGGGAGAGAGAGACTCAGAATACTTTATTAAATGGGAATCATTTAACTAATTTAATATATTTTAATTCCCTTTTGCAGGGAATTAAAAATTTACAGGATTGGTAGGTGTAGCAAATATGTGGGCTTAAACATATTTTGGATTCCAGGCACATCCAGAGCCATATTAAAGCATATAAATAAGATCACCTAGGAAGCTACTATAGACAGAGAGTAAAAGAAGCACATGGATTGAATCCTGACTACTTAAAGATTTTAAAGGGGAAGAAGATCCAGCAAAGAAAACAGAGGCAAAACATCCATTGAGTTAGCATGGGGAGCAGGAGTATATGCTGTCCAAAAGTCAAGTGAAGAACATTTTTCAAGATGAAGAGAAAAATAAAAAGAACTGAGAAATAGCCATTGAATTTGAAATAATGAAATTCATTGATGACCTTAGAAAATATGGTCCGTTTATGTTTTAGAGTCAAAAGACTGACTATATGGACTCAAGGGATAAAGAAAAAGTGGTTACAAAAATTGAGAATATAGACAATGCTGAAGATTGTAGAGAGTAGCTTGAAGTGGATAGAATTGTATATACATATTAGAATATATAGAAGTTTATGGAATACAATTTTGCCTATAAACATAGTTGCTGCTATATATTCACTTTGTTAATTAAAAGTTTCAATTTATAGGAAAAATGAAAACATTCTTATGTAATATTTAACTGATAGAAGTCATTATGATTAGGGAAGTTATAGAATCAATCTTTATAAGTATGCTGGTAAAGAATCTGCCTGCAAGGCAAGAGACCTGGGTTCAATCCCTTTGTTGGGAAGCTCCCCTGGAGAAGGGAAAGGCTACCCACTCCAGTATTCTGGCCTGGAGTATTCCATGGACTGTATAGTCCATGGGGTTGCAAAGAGTCGGACATGACTAAGCCACTTTCACTTTCAAATGGAAAATACAGAACAAACGGAAAAAGTTCAGACTATATATATATATATATATATATATATATATATATAATGTGTTAGTCACTCAGTCGTGTCCGACTTTTTGTGACCCCATGGACTGTAGCCTGCCAGGCTTCTCTGTCCATGGAATTCTACAGGCAAGAATACTGGAGTGGATTGCCATTCCCTCCTCCAGAGAAACTTCCCAACCCAGGGATCGAACCCTGGTCTCCTTCCTCACAGGCATATTCTTTACCATTTAAGCTACAGGGAAGTCCGTGTCTCTCTCTCTCTCTCTCTCTCTCCCCCACCTCTCTCCCTCTCTCTCTCTCTCTCTCTCTCTCTCTATATATATATATATATATATAACATATATACGTACATATATATATAAATATTCTATTCCTAGGTAGTAGATATGTTTCACTAATAATTTATTTCCATGACAACAGAAAAATACAAGGCATAAAATAAACACCCAGAGAGTATAATTCACCTCAAGAAATATATGTAGTGAAACTTCCAAAATTTCAATTGCACTGACTTTATTTTCATGTTGTAGCCATAACATCATATTTTGCACTGATTTAAACTGGATCATATATTTATTAGAGTATTTTAAAATGATTTATTGATTAACTGAATGTGCTTTTATATTACATCATAATATCACACACAGAACATAAATCAGGACATGACTTAACTGTATTTTTCTCACAGGGTTATGTTCTTTGAATAATTCTGAAAAGTACATTTTCTTTTCTGACAGGGAATAGTATATTTTATTGCAGAGGGGAAAAAGGCTTACTTTGAGAAAGACAAACATCTGGGAATTCTACTGTAAAGATGTATGAATCATTGCAGTTTACCACTATAACATCCCTTACTTTATGTAACAATGGTTACCTAAATAGCTATGGTAAATTAGAGGTCAGATAAACCCAGTCACAGTAGAAGCTATTTCACATTCAAGAAGAAATGTATGACAAAAATAAAAATTAGTTTACAAAGATCAGAAATTTATGTTGCTGTTTTGAATCATATATTTTTATTTCTGATTAAATAATTATTGTCAAAGACTCATATCGTATCCTGAAATTTTAAAATTTCTTTAATGATTAGTTGTCTTTCTTGAATGATTAGCTTCATTTTACAGTACTTTTGTGAATAAACTCATCAAAGAAAAAAATTACCATTTTAACTTTAAGTACTGAATGGATAAACACTGAAATAAAAAAAAATTACCTAAATATAAAAACATACTTTGGTCACCTATTATTTGCAAAGTCCTTAAGTAAGTTGACCTTGAAGTGACAGTACAGAGAACAGTATACTACATCCTTAATGATAAAAATATTACAATTTGATGATGCCTTAATATGAGTACACTCATATGAGGAGACTCTAAGGGCAAAATAATCTATTTTGTATAGCAGAGTGTGATGGAAAGAACAAGTGATATCACATGATTGGAGGCTTAGGTAAAATAAAGTGATATTGGAAAAATGTCTATAATCATAAAAATATAAAGATAGATATATTCAACCAAAAAAAAATCACATAAGAAAATAAATTTCAAGAAGGCCAAGGGCAAATAAAATAGGAATGGTATTATTGGATGCAACACAAAATATAAGTATACAGGCAGAAAGATATATCACATTGGAAAGTTAAATTGATCTGCCTCAAATAACTATCATACAAGTTCTTCTGATGCTCAGATGATTGCTACTGAATTTTGGGGGAGCATGGGGGAGGATATGCATTTTCTCTGTTTTAGTTCTTACTGCACAAAATATTAAACTATTTCACCTCTGAATTCCCATATAAAGCTAAAACAATTCCGAGAGAATACTTCTAGTGTATATTCCTAGTAAACTATTCTTCAAATTGTTATTCTTATTCTGCCTTTTGTGTTTTCCTGACATTCCTCATGTTCTATTAGATTGAATTTAGCAAGATGTTATAGGTTTTTAAGGTAACTAAGGTATTAAGAAAAGATATACCTAACTGTTCATGCAGTTGAAAAAACAGTGTGTAAAAACTACTACTAAAATTTAAAATTTAGATGAATATAGTAAACTTGAAGAACACTATTATTTAACATGTCTGTTTCAAAAATGAATGGAATGAAAATTCCCATAATCAGGAAGAAATGGAATGGGACTTTTAAAAATTTCAGTTGAGAAAAGACAAGACACAGATGTCTTTAAAGGTAAAAACATATAATATAAAAGCAGATTATCTCAAAGATTCATAAATTGTTATACATGTAGGGGAAAAGATTTTTCAGGAAAAAGGTATAAATTGTCAATGACATGATGAAGCAGATATTGTAGACAAAATATTAGAAAAACAAAATCAATAAGTTATAAAAGTTTAGCATATATGGATCAATTTGTTTTGCTAGAGAATTTTGTTTTCCTTACTGTACAATACTACCAGAAACTGTAGTTTTGATTATATAAATATATGCCCTGTACTTTTCTATCATGACACTGTCTGAGCTTGCAGAGTAAATGGTAAGTGTACCTGAAAGAAATTCTTACATCAGTGTGACCAGCAATAATGAAACTATACTAGTTAGAGACTATAGAGCACATGAATATTTATGGAGGTGAGATATTTTTCACCAAGGGTATTTCAGATATGTGATATTTTTTTCTGTTTTAAGTATGAGAAATAGTGTCTTTCTTATTATAACCTGAAAATTTTTTTGATAATTTGCTCCTCTGGTTAAAAAGCTAGTGACTAGTCACTTGGATTTCTATCATTTCTATTACAGAAGCATCAGAGAAAAAATTACTTAAAAAGAATTAAAATTATAATTGTATTATATATTTTCATATATTGTTATCTGACATAAAATAATACATTTTAATTTGTGTATTTTCTATATTTGCTTCAGTTTTTAAATGTACATCTTTAATATTATTATGGCTTTTAAATTAAAAACAGCTCACAAAATCCAAGAGAGAGAAGAGAAAGAAAGTGTTTAAAAGGCAAGTAACATTTTTCAAAGGTTTATTTATAAGCAATAATGTGATGGTAACTGTTTAATAATCTCCTCTAGAGGAAAAGAACAAATATTGATCCATGGCATTTGCAACTCCCATGATTAAAAATACCCCTAACAAACTGAATTTCAAGCAATCAACACAAAATTAGCTGGCTCACAGAATTTTCAAATATTTAACAATGGTCTTTGATATGCACTTGTATGACTCAGCTCTAACATAACTTTTAGAATCCACATGTATTTTTTAATAAAATTATATTAAGTTCAGTTTAGTTCACTTCACTTCAATCGCTCAGTAGTGTCCGACTCTTTGTGACCCCATGAATTGCAGTACGCCAGGCCTCCCTGTCCATTATCAACTCAGAGTTCACCCAAACTCATGTGCATGAGTCGGTGATGCCGTCCAGCCATCTCATCCTCTGTTGTCCCCTTCTCCTCCTGCCCCTAATCCCTCCCAGCATCAGAGTCTTTTCCAATGAGTCAACTCTTCACATGAGGTGGCCAAAGTATTGGAGTTTCAGCCTCAGCATCAGTCCTTCCAATGAACACCCACGACTGATCTCCTTTAAAATGGACTGGTTGGACCTCCTTGCAGTCCAAGGGACTCTCAAGAGTCTTCTCCAACACCACAGTACAAAAGCATCAATTCTTCGGCGCTCAGCCTTCTTCATAGTCCAACTCTCACATCCATACATGACCACTGGGAAAACCATAGCCTTGACTAGACGGACCTTTGTTGGCAAAGTAATATCTCTGTTTTTTAATATGCTATCTAGGTTGGTCATAACTTTCTTTCCAAGGAGTAAGTGTCTTTTAATTTCATGACTGCAGTCACTGAATAAGTATACATACTTAATATAATAATGTTCATAGGGTTCTCAGTATTAACCCCATGAACAGTATTATATTAAGTATGTATACTTAATTCAGCACTATAATCTCAGTACATATATAAAGTATATTAAAGTTAGTGCACTCAAAAAACCAGGGAATCCTCTTTGTGTTTCTGTATATTCCCTATATTCTATAAAATTTTTGATGATATTTAAAAAGGAAGGTAGCACAAACATATAGTGTAATAATGTTCATTGTTACTTTAAAATATGATTCATCCTGAGGCATTCATTACTGTGTCATGTATCTCCCATTTTTTTTAAATTTATGTGATTCTATTTTTAAAATTTTCACGTTTGACAGTCTGTAAAAACTGTGGCTTGACTAAATTGTAATATTCAAATGTAGTTAAGATCTAAATTCAGGGATTATGCATGGTATTCATTTACACTTATTTTTCCCTTTCTCAATTTTATAATAATTGGCAGATAACCATAGAGACAGCTAGAATATTCACCTTTTTATCACAAAGATAATAATGCCAACAGCAGTTTTGAAATCTCTTTATATCAAGTATTACATATGTAGAGCAAAAAGACTCTTGTCACTTCAGTATTATCTCATCAGTGCCCTTGAATTCCTCAGCAGGCATGCCATCTGCCATCAGACCTTTATTCTTTACAATTGAAAGGCTCTAATGCAATGTAGATCTTGATTGATTAACCTCTCACTTTAGGAGAAGCCCTATATTTGTCACCAGATAGGAAGCCAAGAATGCAATGCCTTTTAAGTAGACATTAGTCATAATATATTAGTCTGCTACTATCAAAATACTTTTTTCAACTTTTAGAATAATTTGTTTATTCAGTAAATGGAGTATTTATAACTGCAAACAAATGATCAATTAAAGGCATAAGTCACCCAAATTTTGGTAAAAACTAAAACTTATACATAAATAATGAATCATTGATAAGCAAATAAAATATGTATTTTTTCAAGAAGTAATAATATTCCTTATAACATTTGTGTACTGTATATAGGAGACAAAAGTCTGATTGACTGTAGACGATCAACTCAGGAAATGCATATGCATTCAAAAATTTTACCTTACTCCTCAAGAATTTTACAAAGGCTCAGAAGCCAGCAATGAACACTACACTAAAAACAGTTGTACAATAAGATTTACCACTACACACAGTAAAAAGATATTGGTTAATTTTCCCTATAATTGGGATACATTGTCATTAGGGACAAATTAATATTTTAAAATATTTATTTGATTGCACTGGGTCTTAGTTGTGGCATGCAGGATCTTTCAGTTGTGACACACAAACTCTTACTTGTGGCATGTGGGACCTGGGATCGAACCTAAGCCATTGCATTGGGAATGGGGAGTCTTAGCCATCAGACCACCAGGAAATACCCCAAATTAATAATTTTAACATGGCAGTTTGGAATGAAGACAATGCCATGAGAAAGAGTTTTTTTTCAAACTTTTAAAATTGATTTAAATTCTAATCCTTTTTAAATTTAATCTAATCTAGTTGACATGCTTTGAGAAAGTAATTGTTGAAGAAAAACTGGATAAGGTATGATACAGTATACTATGAAAATAACCATAAATTCTTCTCCACATGTAATGATCCCCATGTAATTCTCCCTCTAATGGGGATAAATTTAGTCCTTCATTCCTAAGATCTGGTGTAGCACTGTGACTTGATTTGGACATTAAAATATAGTCTAAGCAACATTTTATCTGATGAATTTGTTCTATAAAGAGCTTTCATGCTTCTACTTTCCTCTTCGAACCTGCTTGTCCACCATCTGAGCAACAGAAGTGAAAGATAACCTGGAGGATGAGCTACCACAGCAAGCAGAGATGAAAAATCTTTGCAGAACCATCACAGATAAGCCAGCCTCCAAACGACCCAGCAGTGAACCCTGCCAAGGTGAGCCATCCCGTAGAACTATTTAGTTCATTCCAGTCTATCATCCACCCTTAAAAGCATAAATCAAATAATTGGTTGTTGTTCCAGGTTTTGGAATTGTTTTTAACTTATTGAAAGCTAATTTTAAAAACCAAATAAAAGTAAAACCAAAGTTTTCCTTGAATCTCTGAGGAAAAAAATATGCCCAAGTGAGATATGAACCTGCTGGTGATTTCAGTAACCAGTAGGGCTCACTGTGCTTCTGTGCCTGGGCACTCAGTCACGTCAGTCGTGACTGACTGTTTGTGACCCCATGGACTGTAGCCAGCCAGGCCCTTCTGTCCATGGGATTCTCCAGGCAAGAATACTGGAGAGGGTTGCCATGCCCTCCTCCAGAGCATTTTCCTGACCCAGGGATTGAACCGGGGTCTCCCACATTGCAGGAAGATTCTTTACTGCTGAGCTACCTGGGAAGCACTGTGCTTCAACCTCCCATGCAAGTCATATCTCATTATTTTTTCAGTGCATATTTCTTTTGTTCATGTCTCACTTTATTCCATATATTCAGGAGATATTATTTCCTGAAATGAAATATTGCTTGGAATGGGGTAGGCAAATGCATATGTTTGTTTTCATACAGAGATCTTGTATACTCGGGAAGAAGAGGAAAAAAGGAATATTTAGTGCTTGCCTAAGAATTAAATTCTTATATAATCTATGTGGATTGAGTTTTAAGAAAGAAAGAAGGAGAAAAGGAAGAAGAAAGGGAAGGAGAAAAGATCTGACTGAAAATCTCTTTCCAAACTCATCTCTCATGTTGGTAACCTTTGGTGACAAATGGCAGATGTTGAATTTCCCAATCCCATCTCCAAATGATAGATTTGTATTTCTTTGATCTATCTATGCTGGTAAAAGGTTTATATCTGATGTCAATTAAAGACTCTTCAATATAAATTTAAATATTTAGATTAACTCCCACAGAACAATACATCAAAGGGAAAATACGTTTTCTGTGTAATATAAATAAAGTGTTTACTTCTTACATTCTACATTTTTCACATCATGAATACTGGAGTGAGTTGTTATTTCCCTCACCTGGATAATATATGTTATTTAATCTAAATTTTATCTATAGTATTTTTAAAAAATAATTTTTATAAGAAATGTGAAATATAGAAACATTTATTATAATATTTAGGAAAATAATGTTTAAAGTAGTGATATGATTAAATATTTTGAACCATACAACATAATGGCCTGAACTGAAATAAAGGATGAATAGGAGGCAGCCTGAAAAAAATAATTGAATGAAAAATGTAAATAAAATCAAAACCTCTTAACCTACAGAGAAGATCTGAACATACACAAAATATAAGGCAGTTTTATAGGCAATCTATAAAGATATAACAGTAAGGAATGCAGGGTAAAAGGAAAAATGATTAAATTGATGAAATGAAAGAATGTATCCCTACAAAAGAGAATGGTGGCCTCACATACCAGTAATTGATGAATAACACAAATTTTAAAAATTACTAGAAACAGTAAGCAAAGAAGTAATAAAACAAAAGCAGTTTGTGTTAAAGGAAACTGGTTTCAAGATAAATTAATGAAAACATACCAACAGTTAGTCATTATCCTAGTGGATGCTGAGCCAGCAATAAGGAAGGAGTGTTACTCTACTGGTAGGCTGAGATGGGAGGGTGGAACATGACATGATTATTGGAAAAAAATATACAGAAGAGTGTCTTGGGCTTACAAGTTATAGAAAACCAGAAATATAGCAACCATGCATTTTTATTTACCTATTAACTAATGACTTCTTTTGGGGATCCTCCTGACCCAGGGATTGAACTCAGGTCTCCTGAATTATAGGTGGTTTCTTTACCATGTAAGCCACCAGGGAAGCCCTTCTTATTTTATAACAACACTTTATTACTCAGTGATACCAAATGTAACATATGATAAACAAGCTTACCATGAGTGTTGCTGGCAGAGTTTTTAATTTTAAATGGCACACTACATACCATTATTTAGCCAGTTGGTCCTTATCACCATCAAGACTCAGTACTAATATTTGAAGAAACACTGGAGATAAGCAGGACATTGTCCCAGTCCACCTGCAAATTAACTGGGCCTTACATAATTCATCCTGCAAACGTTGTTTCTAAATTGTTAGTTATTATTTTTTTCTGCATCATTTGTATTCATTATAGAGCAAAACAAAGGGCACACTATTTTTATATTCCAATGAGGTGCAGCTATTTTTTAAAGATACATTTACATTTACCATATAAATATCCAAACTCAAGTGTTCTGCTAATTACTCCCCAAACTACACTTTTACTTCCTTCAACTACAGAAAATTGAACTTAATGAAAAGTTGATTCCATGTAAGAATTAAGTAATTGGGACTTCGACAGTGGTCCAGTAGTTGAGAATCTGACTGCTAAAGCATAGGAAAGGGTTTGATCCCTGGTCCAGGAGTATCCCACAAGCTGCAAATCAACTAAACCCGTGTGCCACAACAGGGGTGAAAGTGAAAGTGTTAGTTGCTCAGTCGTGTCCAGCTCTTTGCGACACTGTGGACTCTAGCCTTCCAGGCTCTGCTGTCCATGGAATTCTCCAGGCAAGAATACTGGAGTGGGTTGCCATGGTCTCCTCCAGGGGATCTTCCTGACCCAGGGATCAAATTCAGGTCTCCCCCATTACAGGCAAATTCTTGACCATCTGAGCCACCAGAGAAGCTGCAACAGGAGAATCCACTGCAATAAGAAGCCCACAAAGCACAACAAAGAGTAGCCTCCCTGAGCAACTAGAGAAAGCCACATAGCAATGGAGACCGGCACAGCAAAAATGAATAAATATGTTTTAAAAATAATTGTGATTGTTAACTAACTTGACTTCATGGTTTTGTCAGTCACCTGTCATTAGAAGAGTATTCTGTAGGGATTTTAATCCAAACTCCCAATACATTTGTGCATGTTAAGTCGCTTCAGTCATGTCTGACTCTTTGGGACCCTATGGATGATACTCCATCAGGCTCTTCTGTCCATGGGATTCTCCAGGCAAGAATACTGGAGTGGGTTGTCATGCCCTCCTCTAGGAGGGTTTTCCTGACCCAGGGATCAAACTGACATTTCTTACATCTCCTGCATTGGCAGGTGAGTTCTTTACTACTAGCACCACCTGAGAAGCCTCGATACATTTGTTCACCATTGTATTACATACTTGGTTAAATCAATCAAATGAATCATATCAACAATACAGAAATATATACCAAATAGCAGTTACATTAATGAGTTGGAGTAAAATCTTTGCAAAGTACATTAGTTTGATTCCCATTTTCTTGGTCTTCCAAACAAGAAGAGCATTTATCCATTCAGATATTTTCCTGGATTGGGGAACAGACGAGAGGGTTTAACTCAATTAAATTGGAATAGCAAGTCTCTTGAGGGTGTAGCCACATGTACTGCTTATACCGTGGTTATACTGAAATGGATTTCTCTATGGGCCTCCTGCTAGATATGGTCTGACCAAGATTCTCTACTAGACAGTCTATAGTTGTTTTTAGTCCCTAGTGATCTTGTTGGTAAACTGAATGATTGTTCATTACATTGTGAGATTCTGACTTAAACTGTGAGATACATTTAACTACCTATTGATGCATTTCTTAAATGTCTGTATGGTCACTTATCTATGTCCTCATGGTACAACTTCCAATGAAGGCAACAATTGTTGACTTTTATCTCATTCTAAATTTTAATGGCTATCAACATGCTCCTTTAATTTTCTCTTTCCAATTCCATAAAGCTTACTATAACAAAGCAACTTACATTTTCACAACTCTAGTGCCTACTGTTCAAGAATGACTAAAAATCCATATCACTATGTAGTTGTTATTATCCATCTCCTCCTATCTTTCCAGAAACATCAATCTTAATTATGCCAATTGTGTGACTCCCTGTTTTCCCTTTCTTTTCAAAGTACAGCCATCAACTATTTGTAATGCAGTTGCTTTTTAGACCAAGTACCACTTATCTACCTCTGATTTACCTCCTGTAAACCATACGGCTTGACATCTTCCAATAACTGATCATAAGAAGAAAACTGTTTGGCTACGGGTAACTCCTGGGGGTGGATCTATGTTGGCCCGGCCAAAAAGCATGGCAGCCACCAGTTAATATAGTCCCTGAAATTCCAATGGTTACCAATGTCATGTATGCTTTAATGCATTTCCATTTAATGTGGGAAATCTGGCCATTCTCATCTCTTTGGGGATAGAATTTGTCATAATCCAAGAAAGAGGGTTATTTTAGCTCACAATATGTTACATTCAGGCTGCCCAAGTGGTGCTACTGATAAAGAACCCACCTGACGATGCAGGAAACATAAGAGACAGGGCTTCAATTTCTGTTCAGGAAAATCCCCTGGAGGAGGGCATGGCAACCCACTTCAGTATTCTTGCTTGAAGACTCCCATGGACAGAGGAGCCTGGCGGGCCATGGTCCACAGGGTCACAAAGAATCAGATACAACTGAAGCAACATAGCACATATCACACACATGTTATATCCTCCTGGAATTAGGAATTTTTCAGTGAAAACTCAGTGACAAGTCAACCAATTCCTTTCAAATGGTAGGTACCTCGAAACTGCATCAAATTTCAACAGTAGATGGTAACTAGCTGCCACACGCCTTTACAGAGGCTCCAGTCTGTGAGGTGGACATTACAGACACTTCTTATAATTCAATTCAGTTCAGTTCAGTCGCTCAGTAGTGTCCAACTCTTTGCTACCCCACCAATCACGGCACGCCAGGCCTCCCTGTCCATCACCAACTCCCAGAGTCCACCCAAACCCATGTCCATCAAGTCAGTGATGCCATCCAGCCATCTCATCCTCTGTCGTCCCCTTCTCCTCCTGCCCCCAATCCCTCCCAGCATCAGAGTCTTTTCCAATGAGTCGACTCTTCGCATGAGGTGGCCAAAGTACTGGAGTTTCAGAGTCAGCATCATTCCTTCCAAAGAAATCCCAGGGCTGATCTCCTTCAGAATGGACTGGTTGGATCTCCTTGCAGTCCAAGGGACTCTCAAGAGTCTTCTCCAACACCACAGTTCAAAAGCATCAATTCTTCGGTGCTCAGCTTTCTTCACAGTCCAACTCTCACATGCATACATGACCACTGGAAAAACCATGGCCTTGACTAGACGGACCTTTGTTGGCAAAGTAATGTCTCTGCTTTTCAACATGCTATCTAGGTTGGTCATAACTTTTCTTCCAAGGAGTAAGCGTCTTTTAATTTCATGGCTTCAGTCACCATCTGCAGTGATTTTGGAGCCATCTGCAGTGATTTTGGAGTAATTCTTCTAATTAGTAGTGGCTAATTAGTTGAAATTTTCCAATTGCCCCCCTCACCCCTGGCCTCAGCCCAAATGTTTTAAATTAGCTACTTGACTGGGTTTAGGTAATTCTAAAATTTCACCATTTTGCATGCCATATTAAACAGGATGAAGAGCAGATCTGCACTATTTTCCTTTGCCAACTGTTTGGTTAAAGGAAGACGTTTTCATTCAGACATGCCATGTATTTCAATAATAGATTTTAATGAGGGTCAGGAAACAACTGTATGATTTTCCTTAAAAAAAAAAAATCCCCCTTTGAGATCTATTTTCACCTTGAATTATCTATAGTCGTACTATTTCATCTTCCTATTCAAATCAATGTCCTATTTAATTTAATTTATCCTGACTTAATTTAACCTACTTTAGTTATGTTGTCTTTTAATATTCATTAGCAGGTTTTGCGGCGGGTAGGGGGGGTGGGGGGGTCACTTCCCTGATAGCTCAGATGGTAAAGAATAATCCACCTGCAATGCAGGAGAGACCTAGGTTCAATTCCTGGGTTGAGAAGATCACCTGAAGGAATGCATGGCAACCTACTCAAGTATTCTTGCCTGGAGAATCTCCATGGACAGAGGAACCTGGTGGGCTACAGTCCATGGTGTCGAAAAGAGTAGGACATGACTGAGAGACTAACCACAACACAACAAAGCAGGTTTAGGCATAGTTTTTCCTTAGTTTAAACCTGTTTGGAATTCTTTGGGCTTCCTGATTTGTGCTTTTTGAACAACTCTGGAACATATGAATCTTATTATTTTTTTTTTTTCAGTTCAGTTCAGTTCAGTTCAGTTGCTCAGTCGTGTCCGACTCTTTGCAACCCCATGAACTGCAGCACGCTAGGCCTCCCTGTCCATCACCAACTCCCGGAGTCCACCCAAACCCATGTCCATTGAGTCGGTGATGCCATCCAACCATCTCATCCTCTGTCGTTCCCTTCTCCTCCTGCCCCCAATCCCTCCCAGCATCAGAGTCTTTTCCAATGAGTCAACTCTTCGCATGAGGTGGCCAAAGTATTGGAGTTTAGCATCAGTCCTTCCCAATTCTCTATTTAATTTTCTGTCAATCTGATTAGACATTAAAAATCTCCTTCTAGTCTCTAGATGAAAACATGGAAGTGTCTGAGTGCTAGGTTTTGTCTGGTGTCCCATGAGACAGCTCTGACACTGGTCTGTGCAATCCTTTAAGTGCAGTTTTAAGGGCAGTAGAGATTTGCAGATACCCCGGATCCAGTGACCACTGACATATCTGAACTTGCAATTCATTTTGTTTCTGATTTCCAAGAAATTCCCATATTTTTCTGCCATTAAACAGGGATTTCTAAAATATGCAATTATCTGGTATTTTCTTTAGCAATATTTTCATGATACTTTTCATACATCACAAAGTGAAGATTGTGGCACTTAATTTCATTCCTGAAAGATGCACTCTTCAGAACACTGTTTAGCAAATGTCATTTAAAGTTATGTGCGATTAAATTGCTGTTTTTCATTTACTAAGTTGTGTCTGACACTTTTCGACCCCATGGAATGCAGCACACCAGACTTGCCTGTCATTCACTATGTTCTGGAGTTTAAGCAAACTCACATTCATTGAGTCGTGATGGCATCCAACCACCTGATCCACAATTAAATTGTGGGGCATTTTATAATAATATACTTGTTTGAGCTACAAACATATTCAGATAGTCAAAAACTTGGTCATATATGACCAGAAAACTCTGAAAACAATATGTCATTTATTTAATAATATCAGATTCATTTCCTAATTTATGGCATATACTTCTCTGTATGTTACATATGGAAGTCAAAGTGAAACCCAGAACCTACAACTCTTCTTTTGAAATGCCTTCCAAGATGATCAAGAGAAAATTGAAACCAGTTATGTCTTCTTTACACCTATATATGTGTGTATATATATATATATATATATACACATCTATGTATATACACCTATGTGTGTGTGTGTGTATATATATATATATATATATATATATATATCTTATACACATAGAAGTTTTCATAAACTAGATATATAAAAATTCTTTTTTTTTCCCATTTTTAAACTCTTAAGCACCAAGTACAGTGCTTGACACATGACATGTATATACTCTCTAGTTGTAAACCTCAGAAAATACTACATTATGAAATAGGTATTAAATAAAAAAAGTATAATTCCTTAAAGCTATCACTGTCATGCATATCAATGATTTTTCATTATATTTGCTTAGTGATATATATTGAAACATAGTTGGCCTCATATATAAAATGTGTTATAAAGTAGTAAAACTGGAACCATTTTTGCAATATTAATTAACTTAATAAATCTTTAAGTGAAAAGTTGACCCACCATTTTTAAATATTACTGATAAATTAATACTCAAAATGCTAATGCTCTGCAATCAAGCTCTATTGAATATGTGCTATTCATAAGCTTTTAAAATCTATTAAGATCTTTATTATAAATGAGAAAATGCAAATTAATTTTGTTTTAGGAGATGATTTATAGCAATATGCTAGTTTTATGGGGACTAACATACACCCTTTTTATGAACAAATTAAAGAAAGAAAACTGTAGATAAAATTGTCACTTAGATAAAGTGTTTGCAATGCGTTTTTGTGTGCACTAGAAAACTGTTTTATATATGCCTGTCATGATGCTGTGTTTGCAGTTTAGTAAATATATGGCTTAAGCCAAAAACCGTGTCAGCAGTTGATTACAGATCAATATGTTCACAGCACTGCTGAGTGCTGAATGAAGAGGAAAAAGTTCTGTTTCAGAGACAAATAGCATTAATGACTCAAAAACAGTTTTATTCTAGATCTACTTCTGATATTTTACTAAACAGGGTAGCATATACCATATAGTAACTTTTAAAATCACTGCTCAAATAACTACTCATTTATTAAATTTTATCAGATTAAATTATTACACCAAATCCATTCGTAATTACAGTTGATGTAATTTCATGCAATATCTTAAGTTACAATCATCTGCCAAAGATATGTCAGGATGCAATTTCTTAATGACATTCCTTAAGATTTTATGATTTGTTAAAAATGTTGAGGTTTCAACTTTAATACAGGGTTTTTAATTATTCAAATTTTCTATGATTTTATATAGCTTCTGCTCTATGATAATCTATTAAAATTTATAAATTATTCACTAAATCATTTGATTCTTAATACAAGTAAGAGACTTTGGAAACATTATCATAATTTTTATGAGTAGAGAAATTGGTCTGAGTTGATCAATGACTTGTGTAAGGCACTGATGTTAATAGCAACAGACAAAAGGTTGAGATGTCTTCTAACTGCAAATCCTATGTAGGTTCTTTTCACTAAATTTACATGATCAGAAGTAGCTGAGTGTGCATTTCTGCCATAAAATGCTGCTAGAGTTAGCCTATATAAAGTAAATTATACATAAAGGAATTGCATGGAAAACTTGAAACATGCAATTTATCTCTCATGCTTTGCAATTAACATTCAAAGACATAACTTTTGAGAAAGCAGTTATGTTGGGGGAGGGCAATACCTGATGTATTAAAATTAAAATATGCAGATTATGATCTTCTGAAAGAGGAAATACAAGCTACCCACACAGGGTCGACAAGCAGCTCCCTCAGCATCCAAGTTCCCACTTTTGGGAAATGCAAACACTGGGGTCATTTTGATTGAAAGCTGGTTCAATACTTCAAAAGAAGTAAAGTAACAAGATTCATTGCTTACACATCCCAGAATGGGGCAGTGTCACAATGAGACTGAAGAAGGGCTGTCTTCTATCCCAGGTCACCAGCAAACAAGAGATAGAAAGCAGGGTAGAAGCACCTATAATAATAAAATGGTTAAGACCAACATCACTAACTTTTTGAGGATTAACTCTAGTTATTTTAAAAGGTGCCCAAGGAAAATAAAAGCGAGAACTCGACACTGAAATCCTAAGTTCAGGTCCTTATCTAAATGTCCAGACTCTGTGTCAGCAGCAGCGTCATGCCTAGGCAGCAACTCAAAATAGCTTTTTCCTCATCACAACAGTGAGACACTAAGGCTTTCAAAGAGTTAAGGAATGTATTGGGTTGGACGAAAAATGTTCCTTTGTCTTCAGTCATCTGTATCTTCCATTACATCTGTCCCCTTCAAGATTGGCAAATTTCCAACTGTTACTATGACAAGTTTGAAACACTGAAATTTCTTTTCAGTCTTAAGGCTGAAATTTAGGATGCTATTAATATCTGCCTAGCTGAATCATATTGCCTTTGTCTTCTTAGAGCTTTGTTATCTCCACTCGGGTGCTGCCCTGCAATGCAAGTAGTAGCCACTGCTCTGGGACCAAAGAACTCTTTTTCTCAACCAACACAAATCTCTTTTAAGTTAACTCTTTCTTTTTCAATTTTTGAAAGCTAATTTACCATTTCTGCATTCTTACATCTCTCTTCTATCTCAGATGGAATCTTGAAATATTAGTTAGGATTCATAGAGACAATTTCTGCTTCTCACCTTCCCACCACATACCTTCCCTGAGACAGGGGAAAAGAAAGACTAATAGTGCTGGGTGAACGGAAAATGATGATGGGGACTGGGTAGGGAAATGGTCAAATGGAAGAAGAAAAGAAAATGAACACACTACCTCAAAATGAAACAACAGAATCAATATGTTTTCATAAAATAAAATTTCTACTAAATGCACTTACCAATATTGAATAATTATTACAAAATGTGTTGCAAACATCTTCCAGTCTTTGTAAACTCCATTATATCTGTCTGATTCTCAATTATATATGATATATGCCAACATATTTATATTATTAATATTGTTGTTTAGTTGCTAAGTTATATCTGACTCTTTTGTGACTCCATGGGCTATAGTCTGCCAGGCTCCTTCTGTTCCTGAAGGATTTCTCAGGCAAGAATACTGGAGTGGGTTGCCATTTCCTTCTCCAGGAATCATCCTGACCCAAGCATTGAGACTGCATCTTTTACATTGGCAGGTGGATACTTTACCACTAGGCCACCAGGGAAGCCCTATATTATTAATGGACATACATTTATACATTGTCATGAAATATGAGATCCTTGCAGTTTAATCATAAATGAGTGCAATTTCACCAACATTTACATTCTCATCACCTGAAGTCTTAATATCCATTCACAAATAAAACTGTACAAATATATTATACTAAATGTTGTACCTAGGAAGAATTTATTAAATAATGATAATAATTTTGTAAAAATACAAAGCCAGTGCTAGCCATAAAGTGGGACATAAATGATAATGTTATTAATATATCTGGATACATAGATAGAAAATAGCACATATTTTACAGTCCTTAACACATTTAATCATTCATGAGTAATATGTCTTTATGCTAACATCCAAAGATGAAAAAAAAGAAAAAAATTGAGCAGTAAGTTTTGCTCAAATACAGTTTTAAACTATAGTTATGTTTAATGGGAGCAGTGGATGATTACACATGGAAATTTCTTTGGGATATTTTGTTGCAAAGGCTGGTTTTAAATGTGAATATTTGAAAGAGATGTGTCACTTGTGGACTTTAGGAATTTATAAAGGACCTAACAGAAATGGAATATACATCCTTTGCTATAAGGAACAAAGATCCACTTATGCAACAAGCATAGCTGAGTAAGAGAATCAAATCTACCTGAAAAATCTTAAAAAATAAAAATAATAAAGCAAAAAAAAATCCTACTGCTATATTGTTTTGAGATGATGTCTTCCTCAGTTTAAATAGCTCAAGTTCTACACAAAATAAATGTTTTAAATTCACCAACTTAGAGAAAGAAAGCACTACAAATCTTTGTGAAATTTCATATAATCAAAAATAAAAAGATGCTCAAGGGAGAAAAAGAAGTATCTTAGACAATAATAAACATGATAGTAGTCTTGGGATTTTCATAATAAAAGAAGAGTCCTAGACAGCAACAAAGTAATACTTTAAAATTAAGATAGGCAATTGTTTTAAATTCAGAGTCCTGTGTTCAGTCAACTATTAATCACATGTGAAATCCAAATAAAGACATTTTTTAACAATCCTTATGTTCCCTTTTTGTACTCCTTATTGCCAAATTTGTTCTCCTTATTGCCAAATTCAGACTTAAATTGAAGGAAGTAAGGAAACCCACTAGATTATTCAAGTATGACCTAAATCATCCCATATGATTATACAGTGGAAGTGAGAAATAGATTTAAGGGACTAGATCTGATAGACAGAGTGACTGATGAACTATGGATGGAGGTTTGTGCCATTGTACAGGACACAGGGAACAAGACCATCCCCAAGAAAAAGAAATGCAAAAAAGCAAAATGGCTGTCCTAGGAGGCCCTCAAATAGCTGTAAATAGAAAAGAACCAAAAAGCAAAGGAAAAAAGGAAAGATATACCCATTTGAATGCAAAGTTCCAAAGAATATCAAGGAGAGATAAGAAAGCTTTCCTCAGTGATCAATGCAAAGAAATAGAGGAAAACAATAGAATGGGAAAGACTAGAGATGTCTTCAAGAAAACTAAAGATACCAAGGGAACTTTTCATGCAAAGATGGGCAAAATAGAGGACAGAAATGGTATGGACCTAACAGAAGCAGAAGATATTAGGAAGAGGTGGCAAGAATACATAGAAGAACTGTACAAAATAAGATCTTCACAACCCAGATAATCACAATGGTGTGATCACTCACCTAGAGTCAGACATCCTGGAACAGAAAGTCAAAGTGGGCCTTAGGAAGCAACACTACAAACAGAGATAGTGGAGGTGATGGAATTCCAGTTGAGCTATTTCAAATTCTAAAAGATGATGCTGTGAAAGTGCTGCACTCAATATGCCAGCAAATTTGGAAAACTCAGCAGTGGCCACAGGACTGGAAAGGTCAGTTTTCACTCTAATCCCAAAGAAAGGCAATGGCAGAGACGCTCAAGCTACCACACCATTGCACTCAACTCACATGCTATTAAATTAATGATCAAACTTCTCCAAGCCAGGCTTCACTAATATGTGAACCATGAGCTTCCAGATGTTCAAGCTGGTTTTAGAAAAGGCAGAGGAACAAGAGATCAAATTGCCAACATCCGCTGGATCATCATAAAAGCGAGAGAGTTCCAGAAAAATATCTATTTCTGCTTTATTGACTATCCTAAAGCCTTTGACTGTGTGGATTACAACAATGTGGAAAATTCTGAAAGAGATGGGAATACCAGACCACCTGATCTGCCTCTTGAGAAACCTGGATGCAGGTCAGGAAGCAACAGTTAGAGCTGGACATGGAACAACAGACTGGTTCCAAATAGGAAAAGGAGTACATCAAGGCTGTATATTGTCACCCTGCTTATTTAACTTATATGCAGAGTACATCATGAGAAATGCTGGGCTGGAGGAAGCACAAGCTGTAATCAAGATTGCCGGGAGAAATATCAATAACCTCAGATATGCAGATGACGCAACCCTTATGGCGGAAAGTGAAGAAAAACTAAAGAGCCTCTTAATGAAAGTTTAAGAGGAGAGTCAAAAAGTTGGCTTAAAGCTCAACATTCAGAAAACTAAGATCATGGCATCTGGTCCCATCACTTCATGGGAAATAGATGGGGAAACAGTAGAAACAGTGGTTGACTATATTTTTGGGGGCTCCAAAATCACTGCAGATGGTGAATGCAACCATGAAATGAAAAGACGCGTACTCCTTGGAAGGAAAGTTATGACCAACCTAAATAGCATATTCAAAAGCAGAGACATTAGTTTGCCAAAAAAGGCCCGTCTAGTCAAGGCTATGGTTTTTACAGTGGTCATGTATGGATGTGAGAGTTGGACTATAAAGAAAGCTGAGCGCCGAAGAATTGATGCTTTTGAACTGTGGTGTTGGAGAAGACTCTTGAGAGTCCCTTGGACTCCAAGGAGATCCAACCAGTCCATCCTAAAGGAGATCAGTCATGGGTGTTCATTGGAAGGACTGATGCTGAAGCGAAACTCCAATATTTTGGCCACCTGATGTGAAGGGCTGACTCATTTGAAAAGACTCTGATGTTGGGAAAGATTGAGGGCAGGAGGAGAAGGTTACGACAGAGGATGAGATGATTGGATGGCATCACCAACTCTATGGACGTGAGTTTGGGTGGACTCTAAGAGTTGGTGATGGACAGGGAGGCCTGGCATGCTGTGTGGTTCATGGGGTTACAAAGAGTCAGACTCGACTGAGTGACTTAACTGAACTGAACTGAACGGCTGTTCCCTTTGAAATGTCACCTGAGGAGATGCTTGTTTAGCATGGGGGAGTTACCCATGAAAGGTTAATGCATGGACTGTAGGAAATAATTAATCTGGTAAAGTACAGGGTAGCCCTGATATAACAACAGTGCTCCAGAACGGAAACAAAGAATCCAGGATAGAGGAGCATAGTAACGTCCTTCTAGGAACATTACGGAGAAGGCAATGGCACCCCACTTCAGTACTCTTGCCTGGAAATCCCATGGATGGAGGATCCTGGTATGCTGCATGCAGTCCATGGGGTCGCTAAGAATCAGACACAACTGAGCAACTTCACTTTCACTTTTCACTTTCATGCATTAGAGAAGGAAATGGCAACCCACTCAAGTGTTCTTGCCTGGAGAATCCCAGGGACAGGCAAGTCTGGTGGACTGCTGTCTATGGGGTTGCACAGAGTCAGACACAACTGAAGTGACTTAGCAGCAGCAGCAGGAACATTATATTAGAATTTTCTAAAAGCATTGTTTTTGCGATACAAAAGAATAAAAGTATTAAAGAAACTGCATTCAATATTAAAAATGCAGAAAGATATAATGAATTTACTTCAGAAAAGCTTTGAATCATAAGATAATGCTTAACAAAATGAATCACTGTGAACAGATGGTTCTCTTCAGTATTAAGTGAAAAATAAGGTATTGTTTACTAGTTATGCAAGTAATTATCACTTTCAAAGTGTATGTTACAACATCATGTACTCTATACAAATACCATGCCTACAAAATTAATCAGTTGTTCTTCCTGTGCATTGAGCATGACAAATTTCATTAAAGTATACAGATTGGAAAGGAAGTTAACACCCAGTAATCACACTTCGAGGTATTTACTGAACTGATTTAAAACAAGTGCATGCAAAGAACTTCACACAACTGTTTAGATCAGTTTCATTCATACTTATAAAAAAGTAGAAGCAATCAAGGTATTCTTGAGTAGATGAACAGATAAACAAGCTAAGGCATATCAATGCAATTAAATATCATTAAACAAGAAATAATCTTAAACTCATACTGCAAGTGAAAGGATCCAGTCTGTGAAGGCTGAATGTGTATGATTCTAATTATAGGACATTCTATAAAAAGCAAAGCTGTGACAAAGATTAAAAGATCACTGATTACCATGAATTTGGGGATTGTTACGGGCTGAAGTTTATCCCTCAAAATTCATAGACTGAAGCCCTAAATCCACAGTCACTCAGAATATAACAGCATTTGGAGACAGGGTCTTAAAAAGGTAAGAAAGTTAAAACCAGGCATTCAGAGTGGGCCCTAATCCATATGCTTGGTGTCCTTATGAGCAGAAGAAATTAGGGCACACTGAGAGACCAGGAGTGTGCAAGCTCAGAAAGATGACCTTGTAAAGAGGTAGCAAGAGGATCACCAACTGCAAGCCAGGGAGAGAGGCCTCAGTGGAAAACAACCTTGATCTTAGACTTTCAACCTCCACAGTTCTAAGAAAATAAATTTCCATTTTTTAAGCCAACCAGTATATAGTAATTTTTTATGCCTTCACGTTGATCTTAGATTCCAACCTCCAGAACTAAGAGAAAATAAATTTCCATTTTTGTACCCAGTGTGTGTGTGTGTGTGTGTGAGTGTGTGTGTGTGTGTGTGTGTTAGTGTGTGTGTATGTTTAGTTAGTTAGCCTTAGCAACCTAATTCAGGGGAAGTAGAAAAACATTGAATTTTTGAGGTGAAGGAATATTTTATAGTAGTGAAGCTATTTTGTATGATACTGCAATGGTGATTACATGGTATTGTGTTCTGTCAAACCCATAGGTCTCCATAGCACATAAGGGAAGTTTGTGTTCACAAATATTAAAAACAAAACAAAACAAAACAACTTTATAGCAATCAAAGGATCCTAAAATGGAATGCAGACTCTGATCTAACAGTCTAATGGTAATTAAAATGCAAGAAAACAAAGTCTATAAATGGGTAGAGAGAAAAAGTTGCTGACTTTGGAAATGATTGGTGTTTGTTAGATTAGAGACAAAATAATTACACATTAACACTTGATTCTGGTTGATAAATATTTCTTTCCCACAAGATTATAGGTGAAAAACTATGATAACATTGCTCATGAGTGCTGAAACTGAACAATTAAGTAAACTGAAGGCCTCTAGTGGGAACCATGTTTCTCATTATTAGAAGGTGAGCTTACAGAAAAGAGTGGAGAGAAGGCTAAAATACCCAAATGGTAAGCAGAGTTGGAGACATCAGTATAAAATTAGTTTACCTTAATATAGGGAGTTATTCACACACACACACACACACACATACATATATATACACATATATGGCTACTCAGATGGCTCTAGTGGAACAGAACTCACCTGACAATGCAGGAGACATAAAAGCTGAGGGTTCAATCACTGGATCAGAAGACCCCCTGGAGGAAGGCAAGGCAACCCACACCATTATTCTTGCCTGGAGAATCCTATGAAGAGAGGAGCCTGGAGGGCTACAGTCCCTAGGGTCTCAAAGAATCGGACATGACAAAGGGACTTAATGTGCGCACACACACATGTATATACATCAAATTTAAAATAAGTATATACATGAAATTTAAAATTTTCATTAAACAATGTGATCAAGAGATCATAAATTTTGAATCAAGTATATGATGCACAAGTTTCCAGATAAATAAGAAGCACTCATGCAATATATTTATTTTTATTTTCAAAGCTGAAAAAAAATAATATGACCAAGATATCTCTAATGTTCCTTGCAATATGACAAACTTTAAACAGTTTTCTCCTGACTTTTTATACCTGATTTCTCTTTCACTGAAGCATTTACTTTAGAAAAGTTGTCATTTTAAAAAGTTTCTCTGACCCTTTGAGATGTAAACATTTTAAAGCTTCTTGGTAGTCTTTCCCAAGACTGTCTTTCTCAAGAGCTCTGGGAAAAAAGCCTTTGAAATATAATCATGAAGGCTGGTACCCCACTATGTCCAGTTTCTGAAGGAAGATAGGAGTTTTACTAACTAGTTAGTTATATCTCTTTTTAAAAATATGATAGACAATCATTAGGCATATAATATATGTAATTATCACATTGAACTTCCAAATAACTTATAAATGATAACCTTATTATTTTATTTCAGATATAGTTAAAATTCTTCTAAAACCTCCTCTGTAATATAGCCATTTTATTTTTCATGGATTATAAATACCATGTGTGTGTGTGTTCTAATTCAATCATGTCTGACTCTTTCCAATAGCCCAACAGGCTCCTCTGTCCATGGTATTCTTCAGACAAGAGTACTTGAGTGGGCTGCCTTGTCTTCCTCCAAGGGATCTTCCCAACCCAGGGATCAAACCTGCATCTCATATCTCCTGCATTGGCAGGCAGATTCTTTACAACCAGTACCATGTGGGAAGAACATAAATACCATACTGCAGGTATATTACTTTCACTTTAGACAGCTAAATATCTTTTAGCCCAAAGAAATGCAATGCCAAAGAATGCCCAAATAAATGCAATGCCAAAGAATGCTAAACTACCGCACAATTGCACTCATCTCACACGTGGTAACAGAGAAGGCAATGGCAACCCACTCCAGTACTCTTGCCTGGAAAATCCCATGGACAGAGGAGCCTCGTAGGCTGCAGTCCATGGGGTCGCGAAGAGTTGGACACGACTGAGCAACTTCACTTTCACTTTTCACTTTCATGCACTGAAGAAGGAAATGGCAACCCACTCCAGTGTTCTTGCCTGGAGAATCCCAGGGATGGCAGAGCTTGATGGGCTGCCATCTGTGGAGTTGCACAGAGTCGGACACGACTGACATGACTTAGCAGCAGCAGCAGCAGCACACGCTAGTAAAGTAATGCTCAAAATTCTCCAAGCCAGGCTTCAGCAGTACATGAACCATGAACTTCCAGATGTTCAAGCTGGTTTTAGAAAAGGCAGAGGAACCAGAGATCAAATTGCCAACATCCGCTGGATCATGGAAAAAGCAAGAGTTCCAGAAAAACATCTATTTCTGCTTTATTGACTATGCCAAAGCCTGTGACTGTGTGGATCACAATAAACTGTGGAAAATTTGAAAGAGATGGGAATACCAGACCACTTGATCTGCCTCTTGAGAAACCTGGACGCAGGTCAGGAAGCAACAGTTAGAACTGGACATGGAACAACAGACTGGTTCCAAATAGGAAAAGGAGTATGTCAAGGCTGTATCTTGTCACCCTGCTTATTTAACTTATACGCAGAGTACATTATGAGAAACGCTGGGCTGGAGGAAGCACAAGCTAGAATCAAGATTGCCAGGAGAAATATCAATAACCTCAGATATGCAGATGACACCACCCTTATGGCAGAAGTGAAGAGGAACGAAAAAGCCTCTTGATGAAAGTGAAAGAGGAGAGTCAAAAAGTTGGCTTAAAGCTCAACATTCAAGAAACTAAGATCATGGCATCTGGTCCCATCACTTCATGGCAAATAGATGGGGAAACAGTGGGAACAATTGCTGACTTTATTTTTCTGGGCTTCAAAATCACTGCAGATGGTGATTGCAGCCATGAAATTAATAGATGCTTACTCCTTGGAAGGAAAGATACAACCAAACTAGACAGCATATTAAAAAGCAGAGACATTACTTTGTCAACAAAGGTCCATCTAGTCAAGGCTATGGTTTTTCCAGTAGTCATATATTGATGTGAGAGTTGAACTATAAAGAAAGCTGAGTACCAAAGAATTGATGCTTTTGAACTGTGGTGTTGGAGAAGACTCTTGAGAGTTCCTTGGACTGCAAGGAGATCCAACCAGTCCATCCTAAAGGAGATCAGTCCTGGTTGTTCATTGGAAGGACTGATGTTGAAGCTGAAACTCCAATACTTTGGCCACCTGACGTGAAGAATTGACTCATTTGAACAGACCCTGATGTTGGGAAAGATTGAGGGCAGGATGAGAAGGGGACGACAGAGGTTGGATGGCATCACTGACTGGACGGACATGGGTTTGAGTAGACTCCGAGAGTTGGTGATAGACAGGGAGGCCTGGCATGCTGCGATTCATGGGGTCGCAAAGAGTCAGACACGACTGAGTGACTGAACTGAACTGAACTATATTTTAGCAATTAAAATGAAAAAAAATTAACTTATCTCCTTTATTAATTCTCTCCAGCGTTCCTCATGTTTGACATATACAACTATGTCATGTCTAGTGCCTGTCTGAAAAATTTCCTTTACATTTTCCTATGTCACTGATATGCTGGCATTGTATTCTCTCACATTTTACTCTTCTGACAATGCTTTTTTTTAACTTATTTTTTTGCAAAATATTTTTGCTCATGATGGAATACTTGGTCGGTAGGATTATTTTTTCCTTTCTGTACAACTTCTAGTTTGCTGTTTTCTGTATAAAATCTGCTTCTGTTTTTATCTTTTTTTCTGCCATCAGTATTGTTTTTTTTTTTTAATCTGTGTCTATCATAATTGGCTTTTCTGAATTTTGGATATGATGTGTTTTCTAGTGGAGTGTCTGGTATTATTATTACTAATAATTGAAATAAACAATAAATAATGATAATATGTATTTAATTATCCCACTTGGGATAATGTTCTTATAACTGATGTTCTTATAACTCTGATGTTCTTATAACTCTCTGTTATAAGAATTCTTATAACTCTCTGTTATAAGAATTCTTATAACTCTCTGTTATAAGAATTCTTATAACTCTCTGATGTTCTTATAACTCTGGCTTGAAATATTTTATTATTTTTTAATTGACAGTCCCATAGTTAGACTGTTAAAAAGATGACTCTGAATAACAGTCAATTAGTGAGAACAAGTCCATTTCAAATTGATTGATATACTTATTCATATATTCATAAGTTTAGATTGGCTTGAAAAAATGAATGGATAATTTCACAGATACATGAATGAAGGAACAAAATAAATAGAACTAGAGAAACTGAATATCAAGGAACTTAGTATCTGCAATTATTTTGGCTGTGTGTTTTATATATTTAATTAAACATCAACATTTTTTTGTATTCCTACCATTTGCAGAACACTATTCTTTACCTTGATGAACTCTTAAAATACACAGAAATAACTGTAAAATAAGTAGGATTGTGGATTAGACTTTTTAGGTGACTTGACTTTGGTCAAAAAGGAGAAATTGAACAAACCGAGACTTAAATCTAGGCCATCACAACTAAGCAGCAGCAGCATCTCTGTGCAGAATCTATGCTTTTGACCTTCATACTTTATCAATCTGTAGTACGATGCAGTGTTTTGATGAGTATTGTGAAGGAAGATTTGCTTTTGAAGGAAGGAAGATTTGAACATCTTTCTTCCAGATTTGAAAGAAGATGTTCAGGAGATGTACTATGCTAAAGTTCTATGATCATTGTGGAAAGAAAGTAACTGTCAGTCAAAACCCAAGCTTTTGGATTTATTTTAATTACATGTAAAGATGCAATACACTAATAAAGTATATCTTTTCACATGGTCAAATTAGCCCAATTATAATACTTTAAGTTTATTTTAAATTTGAAAGACATGTTTGTGCCAATGAGGCTTTATCACTTTGGGAAACAGCTCTATTTAATTGAAAACATATTTTTTATCTAGCATTTGTTAGTAACAAAGTAAAGAGCACAATACCTCCCAAATATAACAAGATACATCCCTTACATTAAGCATGTTTAAAATTGATATACTTCTATAAAATATGTTCTGTAAATTTGCAAATTTATATAAATTTGAAATAGTACCATACAAATAGATATTTCATGATTACTAAGTAACCAAACTATATTGATTAAAATGTTGCACTTAAATCTAATAATTTATATTCATTGTTTAGTGACCTGAGAGAATGGAATATAGAGTAGATAAGGCTTGGCCTGACACATTTGACAATGTTTCCATTTTGACATACATGATAATTAATATAATAAGTTTCCTTATTTAGAGACAGTTTCCTGTTTTGAACTTGAAGAGATAAAAGTAGGAATGCAAAGTAAGATCACCCTCTCCTTTTAGAAAAGGGAAAAATGAAGAGTGAAAATTCTCAAATACAAGTATTTTACTTTAAATAATGGAAGAAAGTTCACAGATAAGAAACAAAGAGAAAATAGAAGATCCGTAAGTGATAAGAACGTTTATTCTATGACTTCATTATGTGAATAATGCCTTATTTGTATTGCAGACATACCCATATGGGACATTAACAGATCTCACCAATTTTTATCTCTAGTAGAAAATATAGATATATTTTAGCAGGCTTTATACAATGATAATTGCAATGCAAAAACAAAAACATGCAAAAAAATATAATACTTGGCACTAGAAAGTGACATCTGGGATAATCACTGCAACTGGCTTCTAGCAGAGTACTTGACATGGCTATCTGGCAACAATCTGTTTAACAATTTGACCAATGCAAACAAATTGGATACAAACAGCCCATGATTGAGCTTCCCAGGTGGCACAGTGGTAAAGAATCCTCCTGCCAATGCAGGAAATGCAAGACACATGAGTTTGATCCCTGGGTCAGGAAGATCCCCTGGAGTAGGAAATGGCAACCCACTCCAGTATTCTTGCCTTGAAAATTCCATAGAGAGAGAAGTCTGCAGGCTACGGCCTATGGGTTGCAAAGAGTCAGACATGACTGAGTGACAGCATGCATGCACATACAACCCATGATCAAAGTAGAAACTGACTAGACACTGAGGCTGACAGAAAGACATGATGTTGGAGAATGGCAGTGCCTTGAATTACAAACAACATGAGAAAACAACATGACAGACTCATAGGAAAGCTTTTCTAAAAAGTTTTATATTTTAATAATTCAACCACTTATTCAGTTTTTTAAGTATTCAAAGTCTTTTTTTGTCACATAACTTATTTCTTACATCCAGTTTTTTTTTTAAATGTATCAAAAATACTTATTCTCAGCCACTGTTCTAAAATCTGCATGCCTTGTTTCAGACTACAAAAACATTTAGTTTGGCAAAGATTTATGAATACTCTTTAGGCAAAAGAAAAGTGTTATTCACTCAGTCATGCCCGACTCTTTGCAGCCCCGTGGACTGTAGCCCACCAGGTTCCTCTGTCCATAGAATTCTCCAGGCAAGAATACTGGACTGGGTAGCTATTCTTTAGGCAAGAGAAGTTAAGTGAAAATGTCAGGGACTTTCATTTGCAAAAGTGCAATTTTAATCACTATCATTGGAATTCTCCTCCACCATTATTTACTAGAAAAGTCTTACTGCTTCATTAAAACAGTCAAAGAATCATCTCTATTATTTTTTAACTTTATAACCTATCTTCCCTGTGGCTCAGCTGGTAAAGAATCCGCCTGCAATGTGGGAGACCTGGGTTCAATCCCTATGTTGGGAAGATTCGCTGGAGAAGGGGAAGGTTACCCACTCCAGTATTCTGGCCTGGAGAATTCCATGGACTGTATAGCCCATGGGTCACAAAGAGTCAGACACGACTGAGCGACTTTATCACTTTCACTTTCATAACCTATCTACTTTCTTTCATTAGATTTCTTATACATCTTGACTTTTGAATGTGCATTTCTCTGCATATTTTGAAATAACCGAGGTTAAGACTGTCTTATTTTCTATTGTTTACCTAGCATCTAAAATATTATCAGCTATACTATAGTATCTCAATTAATTTGGAATGGATGATTACTAGGCAAAACAATCTTATTTACTTGTCATTATTTTCTTTTATGTGGCATATATGGAGAAGGCAATGGCACCCCACTCCAATACTCTTGCCTGGAAAATCCCATGGATGGAGGAGCCTGGTAGGCTGCAGTCCACGGGGTCGCTAGGAGTCGGACATAACTGAGCGACTTCACTTTCACTTTTCACTTCATGCATTGGAGAAGGAAATGGCAACCCGCTTCAGTCTTTTTGCCTGGAGAATCCCAGGGACGGGGGAGCCTGGTGGGCTGCCGTCTATGGGGTCACACAGAGTCAGACACGACTGAAGCGACTTAGCAGCAGTGGCATATATCTTGAAAAATTTTCTCATGAATAATTTTGTAAAGTGGATTTTTAATCTATATGTGTATGTTCTGAGGATTCTATTGACTTTGAATCTGGCTCTGTTGGCTATTCTTAAAGTGTGCTGTTTAGCATCCTCAGTTTCTCTCAATTCTGAAACTTTGTGTCCATTTTGTGTTCTGAGTTCTTTTACTTCTTAAACATTAACTAAGCCTATAGTGAGTTAAACAATCTTAAGGACATTGTCTAAAAACTTTGTGAGAACAATTTACATCAATACCCCTACAGCTCCACCAAATAACTAAACTCCTTCAGTGAAGCAATGTGCTCAGAGCCCTCATCTGTGACTCAATAAGAAAACTCAAAGCTACTACTCACTGAGTCAGTCTCAGAAAGTGGTTTCATATAGTCTTGTCTTATATACAAGGATCTACTGACACACTCCTTGGACTAGAGGCTCAGGAAAAGTAACAAGAAATAATCTCTAAGTCACAATCTTTTTCTGGAAAAGTTTCTTTAACCTTGCATTTAAAAGACTTGGCTCCACTCCCAAATGTCTCTTTCTGTGGCTTTCTTGCTGCAAAGCAATACAAATTAAAATGTAGTCACAGCAAAAAAATTATTTTCTAATTTCACATCTCCATTAGCTATGTGACTAAGCACATTACTTATAACCTCTGTGCAACACTTTTCTCAAATTTAGAACCAACGGTTTTGACATAAATGATATACATTATCACTTTTTCAACTTTAAAATTTTATTTTTGAAGTTGACAAATATTTTTAAATATCCCTGAGTGACATTTAGCAGTAACTTGTCAAAATGAAATTGGATTATTGCAACCTCCTTAAAACAAATTTCTGTCAGAAACTCCAAAACATCAATGTGCATCCAACTGTATTCTTCTGAGCCAGCATGAAATTGTATCCAGTTTCACTTAATAAGATTTACTGTAGAAGAGTGAAATATTATTCACCAAGATTTGATACGAACAGATCAAAATACTGAAGTATCTACAGTAAGGGACTAAATTAAATACGAACGTAAATACAATTCTGAATTTTATAATTTTATTACTCTATTATAGATGTTTTTCCAGAACAGTTTTCCAATAGTTTCTGGTATATGTAGAGTACGGCACTGAGTCAAAAATAATTAGGAATTTAAGAATCATTTAATTTGGTATTTATAATGTGCAAGAAAGCTTAATGAAACAGCTGTCTTTTATAGAGCACAAAATAATTTAATGTTGATTTCTACTTCTGTATTTTATTTTTAGATATGCTTTATTAGCAATGATGAAATAGATTTACAAATACAGGCTTTAGTCTGTGACAGTTAAATCACTTTGCTTAATACTTCAAATGAAACCTGGAAAACAGGTTAATATGGATATAATGTACCTATATATTAAAGAAAAAAATGTCTATCCACAGTTCATCAAGGCATCTACACAATGGAATGGAAACAAAAAACTTTTTTGCAAATTATGTGCTACTGAAAGTTCATACAGTAAGTATCAGCAAGCTAATAGATGTCACATAATGCTCAAATATAACAGATATAAAAAACTATAATGAATACCTAAGAGCCACAATAATAATATCCATTGTGTATATACATCAAGTTCTTACCACTCTAGATTTTTAAGTATTCATTGAAAATAACTGATAAAGTGAATACAGTTTACAAATTGTGTTTAAATTATACAACAAAGAGATCAAGAATAAAACAAATTTGAAAATAAAACTATTTGCCAGTTGGACAAAAACTGGTAAGAGACTATAAAATGAAAATATAGATGTGGTGCTATTGGAATTATCAAGGTGATGAATATTGGATTCTACTTAACAACAGTTACTTTAGAAGCATATAGAGGTAGATGCTTTATTAGTGTGACTTGAGGAGCAAATGGGAGCTTAGAAATGGAGCTGCAAGTTATAAAAAGAAAGGAAACTTAATCAGGTAATAATCATAAGCCTTATGGTTATAAATTGAATATCAGAAGACATATTACATTATTACAGTATTCTGTATCAATTTCATAAAATATTTTCTAAATAAAAATTGGCCAATCTTTTGTAAATATATATATTTAATTTTACAGTTTTAGGTGATAATTAACATAATTCATAACCTATGATTCTGAAATACAAAATAACTATTTTTTATAGAAGTTTTGAATTTACAGTAAAATTGAGGGGAAGGTACAGATATTTTCCATATATCTCTCCTCCTACAGGTTCATAGCCTCCCTATCTATTATTCACACTGCCACAAGAGTGGTACATTCGTTATAAGTAATGAATCCTACACTGACACATCATTTTTATCCAAAGTCCATAGTTTACATTACAGTTCACTCTTTGTGTTGTCCATTCTGAGTTTGGGCAAATATATAGTAACATGTGCACATCATATGACATCATACAGAATATACTGGATTCTTTCATTAGTAATATGCATTTAAGTTTCCTCCATGCCTTTGCATGCCTTGACAATTCTTTTTTTTTTTTTTTTTTGATGTGAATTCCATTACTCGAACATACATAGTTTATTTATACATTCACCTACTGAAGGGCATCCTGGTTGCAATTGCTGAATTTTCTACTTGTTTTCTGCTATGCATTAGTGGCATAACTTGTGTAAGTGATAAGAAAAAATAAAAGCTTTAAAATGGTTTTGAATGCCCATTGACATTGCATAAACTTTAAATTTTATGGGTTGGATATAAAATAATAAGGGGTAAATGCTTTTCTATCTCCCAGGTCTCAGTACTTTTGACAATGCAACATTTTTACTGCTTTGCCATCTTTCATTGACTTTTTTTGGGGAGGTGTAAATACTCAAAATATGATTAGAAGATAAAATAACATGATTAAAGTTAAAAATACTGTATTATGATAAACTCTATTTTTTAAATACATTTATTTATTTACTATATATTTTACAACAAAAATATATAACTATTTCAATCATGTACATATATATTTCCAGTCTTAAGTTCCTTGCTCACTAATTTTTAAAAAGTAGTATCTTGGAGGCGATCCCAAGATGGTAGAGGAATAGGACAGGGAGACTACTTTCTTCCCTAAAAATTCACCATAAGCTCATTTGAATGTTGAGCAACTTTCAGAAAACAACTTTTAAATGTTGGTGGAGGATACCAGGTACCCAAAAAGGCAGCTGATTCTCTTGGAAAGGAGGTAGGACAAAATATAAAAGACCCAAAAAAAAAAAAAAAAAAAAAGGAGACAAAAGACTTAGGGACAGAGACCTGTCCTGCGGGAGTTGTGAAGAAGGAGAAGTTTCCATCCAGTAGGAAACCTTCCCACAGGTGGGTCTGTGGGGAGTTTTGGAATCTCAGAGAGCAACATAACCAGGAGGAAAACACACACACACACACACACACACAGAATACAGGCATAGCCACAACTTCCAGCAGAGAAGTAGCCCAGACTCTTGCATCCAGCACCAGCAAGCAGGGCTGGGTGGAAGGCGCATGCTGCATCGTTGGTTCTTAGGGTAAGGACTGGGCCTAAGTGCCCTGAAGACAGTCTGAGGGAGCTAACATGAGATAGCACCCCAAACCGTGGGATCACCAGAGAGAATAAAAAAACTTTTCCCACAGAAGGCTCTAATGTGCAGCCTGGCATACTCATAGAATAAAGGATTGAGCAAATAACAAAGCATAGCTAGCTGGCTGAGTATAGGGCTCTCCCCCACCCACAGGCAGAGAGGCGGGCAAGCAACAGCCAGAGCCAGAAGGCAAGGGGCTGCAGCAATCTTGGCCCCAGAGACGGCATCTTTCACCAAACTGTGAGCAGGCTCCCAGTTGCCAACCACGTCTTCCTGGGATTCTGGACGGTTGACACCAGCCAAGAGCGTCACAGCCCGAGTTCAGCTCTCCAAAGGAGACACACAGCACATCTGAGACAGTACTCTCATGGCACACCCGAGAAACCAATCAGCCAGGACCAGGGAAGTATTTAAGACTTAGAGCTCACTTGCGACAGAGTGCTCCCCCAAGCAACCAGTTGCCTGAACTTCTTGGACCTGGGAAGGGCAGAAAACGCACACCCCAGCTGGGTCTGAACTATTGCAGAGTACCTGAGAACCTGAGCAGCTTAGACCTGGGAAGGGCATGAAACACAGGGCCCACTTGGGACAGTACCCTTTCAGAGCACCTTGGAGTCTGAGCAGTGTAGACCCAGGAAGCACACACCGCCTTAGGCTGTGGCAAACCTAGTGTGGTCCAAACACTGCGAGCACTCCCCACACACACCAGCAACATTTATTTGCAGTGTCCTTCCCTCTCCACAACTGAACAAGTAAACCTAAATAAGTGACCACCTTTGCCCCCTTGTGTCAGCACAGAAATTAGATACTGAAGAGACTTGCAAACAGAGGAAGCCAAAACAAACAAACAAGAGAAAACTGCTCTGGAAGCAACAGGTGCAACAGATTAAAACCCCGCAGCTGATATTGACTGTGCATTGAAGGAGGCCTATAGACCTTGAAAACAAATACAAGCTGGAATAAGAAACTCTCTGAAACTGAACTGACCCCACACTGCCCACAACAGCTCCAGAGAAATTCCTATATATATATTCTTACTATTATCACTTTTTAATTAAAAAAATTAAGTTCTTTCTTAGTCCTTAATTTTCATTTTTATAACCTACTATAACCTTGCAAAAAAAAAGGACCTTTTTTTTACAGCATATTTCATATATATGTGTTTTGTAATTTTTGTGACTGGTTTTGTGTTTTATTTTTTATATTGTGTTTTTGACAGTCTAACCTCTGTTCTAGATTTTTAATCTTTGCTTTTTGGTATTATCAGTTTTATTCCTTTAAGAATCTAATATTTGATATCCATTTTCACTTAGGGATTTGATTACTGGCTTGATTGCTCTCTCCCCTTTGTCTCTCCCTTTTTTCCCCAAGGTCACCTCTATATCCTACCTCCACCTTCTCCTCTCTACTTAATTCTGTGAATCTTTCTGGGTGTTCTGAGCTGTAGAAAACACTTAGGGAACTGGTTACTGGCTAGATTGCTCTCTCCCTTTTTGACTCTCCCTCTTCTCCTTGTGGTCTCCTCCATCTCCCTCCTCCCTCTTCTCTTCTCTATGTAACTCTGTGAATCTCTCTGGGTGTCCTTCACTGTGGAGAACTGTTTCACCATTAACCTGGATGTTTTATCATCTTTGCTGTATGGATGGAGAAGTCTTGAGGCTACTGTAAGAGAAGGACTGAAAGCCAGAAACAGGAGGCTTACCTCCAAAACTTGAGAACATCAGAGAACTCCTAACCCCAGGGAACATTAATAGACAAGGGATCACCCCAAAATCTCCATACCTACACTGAAACCAAGCTCCACCCAAGAGCCAACAAGTCCCAGTGCAAGACACACCATGCTAATTCTCCAGCAATGCAGGAGCACAACCTGGAGCATTAAAAGACAGGTTGCCCAAATCCATGCCAAACTCATAGATACCTCAAAACTCACTACTGGACACTTCATTGCACTCCAGAGAGAAGAGATCCAGCTCCACCCACCAGAACACAGAGGCAAGCTCCCCCAACCAGGAAACCTTGACAAGCCACTAGTCCAACCTCACTCACAGGGAGGAGACTCCACAATAAAGAGAAACCATGAACATCCAGCCTACAGAAAGGGCA